>NW_028317811.1:2505000-2805000 GCF_062004578.1 Staurois parvus | reverse complement strand
TGTAGCTGCTGACTTTTAAAAAACACACACCTGTCCCACGATCCCATGTTGCCCCCGCCACAGCCCGTTTCACCGGCCGTCCTGTATTCCAGGTGCCGGCATCTTCAGTGTGGGCACCTGGCTGTGACAGCTTGCGGCTTCACAGCGGTGTGCCCACTGCACATGCGCAAGTAGCACTGCGCTTCTGGAATGGCCCCGTCATCTGGGACCTGTCACGTGTCTCACAAGACTTCGGGGATGGAGCCTAAGCGATCGCAGTGGAAGTGGGAGTGGGTACCTGTCAAATTCGGGTACCCGTTCCCCCCCTGCTCCCCAAAGGTGCCAATCCTTAATGTGGAGCGGGGGACCAATCTTTAAAGCTGAACTTCCCCTTTTGGGTGGAACTCTGCTTTAGGAACACTTTTGGTTTCACAGTCAACAGCCTGCTAGCAGCCAGTGATGCTTGCAGTGGATGTAGCCTAATGGGGAAGCTGAGACACTTGTTACCCATTAGGTCTGCCTCTCCTTGTGATTAACCATGTTAAACTCTGCTCTCATTGCAAAGAAAATGTCATCCATGTATACATGATCAAAACTTCAACTGGTGAGGAGCACTCAAAATATCCAAATACAAGATAATATATAACTATTGATAGAAAATGATGTCCTGCCCTTGTCATATAATATAGAGCACTATAGTGACAATCCTAATAAACATCAATAAAGTAAATTGCAGAGAAAAAAATAATGCCATGGTTTTAATAAATATATGGTTTTATTGGATTACGCTAAGTGGAGTATTTTCTTCCTCCTTATGGTTCATGCTGCATATTACTATTGAAGTGGTTATTGGTCCCTGGTGGATCACTGTGGAGGTGGCTCAACAGTCTTTTCTGTGGTGACTTATGAGTACTATATGCGTTTATGACTTCGGTATACATGGGGGCGTTCAAGCCTAATATTCCATAGGTGGTGGATCACTGGAGGTCTTTATCACACACAGAATTTGTATTTGATGTGGACTTTTTATTTATATTTATATATGATCTTATGTGCTATTTTTTTCACTACAATTTACTTTATTGGTTTTTATGAGGATTGCACTATAATGCTCCATATGATATGATTTATGTGACAGACTCAAATAGGACAGGGTCTTTTGAAGAAGACTGCAGGCTAGCCTCTTGACTATGGGTCCTGGCGTTTGAGGTGGCTCTTTCCTTTGGGAGGTGTGCGCCTGGAGAACCTTTTGGAGTAGTTTTACTTTGGATTGAAGTCAATGTCTTTCCAAAACACGCAAACTCTGAGAACTGGAGGACCAAGATACAGATTTGGGGTGCCCAAACCAGCATTGACTGCTTCAACCTCCCCTCCTAGACTCCTAGAGCAGATGTTAATATAATCAGCCCAAAACAACCTGATCCTGAGGTCTCTTGCTGTGATTGATTTGTTAAGGTGTTATGTGTTTACTGTTGTGTATTTGTTCAATTGTTAATTGAGTTAATTGAGTCACCTATTGTTTCTGTATATTGGCTAGTCCTCCTGGAGGTTCCTACATGATGGGATTAGTCTGGTGTCAGCTTTACCTCGTTATGTAGTCAGGGTGGGATGTTTAACCCAATGTGTAATATTTGTTTTTATTGTTGATGTGGGGACTGTCCCTGTTTCTGAAGTGTATAAAAACCTGTATTTCTGTTAAAAAAGAGTTCCAGTTGCACCTAAGCTAGTGTCGTCTAGTCCTTGGGTGCAATGCCAAGCTATAGTACCTTGGTCCTGTGTCCCAGTGGCGAGGAAGCAGTTCTCTGATGGAAGCACCCAGGCAGGGTGGCAGGCGGTCCATCACAATTTATATTTTGATATTTTATTTGCACATTTATAAAGGTATAGTACAACATTTTAGCATTAATTATATATCTCCTTGTGATTGACAGCAGGCAGTGGGTGGATTCTATAGCCAATAGCACAATCCTTTCACTGTTTGCTGTCAATCACAGGGGGAGTACTAGGGTTTCAACTTTACCATTTGGCTTCCCCCATCCAGCCATATACTGTAACCTTTTGGTTCTGTACTCTGGGACAGCTACAGCAGTGGGAGGGAGCTTTGGTGCACTGAGGATGGTATGTCAATAAGGACATCCTAGTCTCAGTGCTTCTGTGCACTGGGTGCTTGCCCCAAATTTGTACCTGTTTACAACAGGTCCACAAATCTTTTGATCACACAAACATTTGTAGTGCAAAGGCACAGTGGAATTCTAAAAAGTGTTGTAGAAACTGGATTTCCCTGATTGTGTATAACTTACCAATCATTGCTTGATTTCTGCTATGCAGTGTATTGTGGGAAGGTAATATGAATATCATTTCATGTCAAGATTATTGATAATAAAGATGCCTTAGAATAATGTGGAACTTGGCTTTTTTTGTGATATAGTAATTGCAGCCAACAATAAAGTAAAGCCAGGCACAATGCCCTCAGCATGATACATTTAAGCATAGCCATTACACAATGATCAGTGGATCCAGACTGATCAGAAACAATAGCAGGCAAACATCGCTCCATATAAGTTGATGAAGACTGCAGCGTGCACCGCGGGGTTTTACAGTTTAACTCTGATGACGATTAAGTACTATGGACCTTAGCTTACTTGACATTACAGTATTTATGCCTGGATGGCAGCGAAAGTTCAGATTGTGAAGTGTGGGGTGGACTTACATACTAGGCTGATTGTTACCTTTTTATCTCCTAAATGAGCTGAACGTCAGGCACAAAACATTTATTCAAATATACTGTAAAAACCTACAGAGGGTGTGTAGAGACAAGACCTGACACCCTGCATAAGACCCTGTGTTACAAACAGGATAAGTTTCTATCACCAGAGCCTTCATACATCAGAAACAGTGTAATAACCCAAGCTTTAATTCAAATATAGCTGCATGCAAAAAGATACTATACACATCTAAATTTAACTATAAAATTTGAATAGTGGTGCTTTTTAACCGCTTAGTGACTGAGGGTAAAACAAATGTTGATGCCTGAACACAGTTTTGCAACTTTGATATGTGTAAAACTGTACGTACCATCACAACAACTGTACTTTTAGGTGTATTATACCTTTCCTTTTTTCAGGATTATACCTTTCCTTTTTTCAGGATTATACCTTGCTTTTTTTCAGGACAAATTGGACTTTTTTTTGGCGGTATATGGTAACAGATATCTCTTGATTGTTTTCTATTATCAAAGGAGAACTGGCCCAAAACATTTTTTTTAATGTAGCAGTATATTTTTTGCTACTACCATAACCTACCACCAAAGAACAACCCAAAATAAATTCTCCTACTGCTGACGATAGTACATATGTGTATGTTATGTACCCGTAGTAGGGCCCTTACATGACTTAAACACTAACCTTGGCCCTGACCTAGATCAAATTTTGATCTAGCCATTTTTCTTTAATTTTCCTTTTCTTTTTTTATTTATTTTTTACACACTTTTTTATTTACATTTGTTTATTTACACAGTGACTGATCACTATGATAGCCAATCAGAGGCTATCACAGCAATCAGTGACCCAGGACTCCCAGTGAGAGCCCAGTCTCTGTGCTGCGAACACTCCCAGCACAAAGACAGATACGCATATATACATCCCCACAGATAAATGCCCACTTCAGTGAGGCTCACATATGCATACTGTCGGCGGGTAGGGGTTAAAATAGATTTAATAATTTTACACAATCCAAAACCACACAACACCATATTCCACAGTTATGCCAGATCTCACTCTCATCCTATCGCTGCAGTCATCCAGCACCAGCAGTAGAAGAGGACTCTGTTTATAATTCGCCATCTTCCACCACCCAAAAATGGGGTATGCAGATATTCTACATGCCGTACCTTATGTGCTGTTTAACCTCCAGTTACCTCTCTGTATTAAAGAGGTAAACTTACAATTTGTGCAAGTGGATATACTCTTTTTTTTCATGAAGTAAATCCTATTAGATTTCACAGTGATGTTTTGTGTGTTTTGCTTGTGTGTCCTTCATCATTTGTTACCCTAAAGCAGCCCATAGATGATTCTGTTTCTATTGTCCAACCGGCGGGTTGAATGACAAAACTGGCCCCATGTGTGAATGGGCTAATCAGTTCCACTGAGTTATTGTATTCTCACAGCAGGGGACTTCCCCGCAATCAGAATATACTGATCAGCATTGCCGGCAGCTCTGATCAAATGGCATTTATCCTACATGGTGGTTGTACAGAAGTTGATTGGTATAGAAGTTGACTTCTGTACAACCACTGTCCCCACTCATGGGTTAAAATTAGGTCAGTTCCTGCTGAACCAGCTCAATTTCAATCCATTTATGGCCAACTTTAGGCTAGGCACACGCTTAGACCTTTTTTCCTAACAATTGATTGCTTTCGTTAAGCAAAATTGATATATACTGTATATATATATATAGTTGTGTTCAAAATAAGCAGTCAGACATCACTAACCTGATCAATCACTGTTTTTGGTAGAAATGATATTTCTACATGGCAAATAATTTACTAGCAGGTGTAGTAGAGTAATAGAAATCCAACAGACCCAACAGTCATAACATGCATGCATGCTGCTGATTCTGTGTAATTGAATCACTAATTGAAAGGGGTATGTTCAAAATAATAGCAGTGTGGAGTTCTATTAGTGAGGTCATTCATTCTTTGAAAAACAGGTGGCAATTATTGCCCTTATTTAAGGAAGGAAGGCAGCAAATGTTGTACATGCTTTTACAGTGCATTTCTCTCTGAAATTCTGAGGAAAATGGTTCGTTCCTGACATTGTTCAGAAGAACAGCGTACCTTGATTATAAAGTTGATTGGAGAGGAGAAAACATATAAAAAAGTGCAGACAATGATAGGCTGCTCAGCTAAAATTATCGCAAATGCTTTAAAATGGCAACCAAAACCTGAAAGACGTGGAAGAAAGCGAAAAACTACCATTGGAATGGATAGAAGAATAGCCAAAATGGCAAGGACTCAGCCAACAATCAGCTCCAGGAAGATCAAAGAAGGTCTGAAGTTACCTGTGAGTACTGTTACAATTAGAAGACGCCTATGTGAAGCCAAGCTATCTGCAAGAAGCCCCCGCAAAGTCCCACTGTTGAAAAAAAGACATGTGCTGAAGAGGTTACAATTTGCCAAAGAGCACATTGACTGGCCTAAAGAGAAATGGCGCAACATTTTGTGGACTGATGAAAGTAAGATTGTTCTTTTTGGGTCTAGTGGCCAGAGACAGTATGTCAGACAACCCCCAAACACTGAATTCAAGCCACAGTACACTGTGAAGACAGTGAAGCATGGTTGCGCAAGCATCATGATATGGGGATGGTTCTCATACTACGGCGTTGGACCTATTTATCGCATACCAGGGATCATGGATCAGTTTGAATACATCAGAATACTTGAAGAGGTCATGCTGCCTTATGCTGAAGAGGAAATGCCCTTGAAATTGGTGTTCCAACAAGACAACGACCCCAAACACACCAGTAAATGTGCAACATCTTGGTTCCAGACCAACAAGATTGAAGTTATGGAGTGGCCAGCCATAGAAAACTTGTGGGGTGACATCAAAAATGCAGTTTCTGAGGCAAAACCAAGAAATAGAGAAGAACTGTGGAATGTAATCCAATCATCCTGGGCTGGAATACCTGTTCACAGGTGCCAGAAGTTGGTTGACTCCATGCAACACAGATGTACAGCAGTTCTCAGAAACAGTGCTTATACAACTAAATATTCATTAAGTGATTCAAAGGAAAGCAAAATCTTCAAACATTTTTCAGTTTATATAGTGAATGTTTGAGTTTGTAAAGAAGAATACAAACACTGCTATTTTTTGAACAGTCTAATATTCACTTTCTTCAATTTTTTTTAGAGGAACAACACAAATTTGATATATTTTTCTTCATATTTTGATTTGGAATAGAATGTGTAGTGTTCCTAAGGCATTTGTGTGTATGGAAATAAAAGCTATTAGAAGGATTTTGAGCTTTATTCACTTTTTTCAACACACTGCTATTATTTTGAACACAACTGTATATATATATAATTGGTGTTTTGACATCACTTTATTTTTTTTTATTTTATTGACCTACCCCCTCCTCAATTTCTCCATTTTCCTAAATAAAGAAAGGAATGATGATGAGGTGTTTATTTAGGTGGTACCTGTGAAGAGTGGTTTTATTGCATGGTCTCCTTGTGTAGCTCGGAGACAGCAAGATGGTTATATACTAGTAGAATTTTGTTTGCAATTTTTCATTTGAAGAGTGTTTGTTTGATTTTCGAATCATTAGTGGGGAGAAATCGACATTAGTGTTAGTCCACAGTGATGAGAAAATTTGAAGAAGCATGAAAAATTTTACTTTCTAACTGTGTACTGTATATGGTTTTAGTTTTGAAAATTACATTCATTCCAAAAGTTAAAGGCAAACCAAATTGGAGTAGTTTCGAATGGTAATTGTCAAGTCATTGAATGTACAAAGAATTTTTATGAGAATGTTTGTATAAATATTTGTATGATCATTTATTTGAAAAATTTGCTAGTGTGCTAGTGTGTTGTCAGTTTAAGAATATACAGTAAGATAAATAGACTCTGTACAAATGTATAAATACATGTAGCAAGTCTACTTAGTAATGTCAGATTACTTTCAACATTGGGATATAGCACTTAAGCTGACAAAATGGACAACTCTGCTGTAATATAAATTGATTCATTTCTGAATTTTAAAACATGTTTATTAATTACAAAAAAAATCCAACACTGCAATTTAGAAACATGGTTAAACAGGGAAGTGGCTATTCAAAAATGAGTGAAATAAGGTGTAAGAAATAAACAAAGTACATTATCACTATTCAGAAAACTCTAATGGAAAGGAAACATGAAATCTGTGTACAGAATAATCCTCCACTGTAGTGCTTTAATACAGAATAGATAAAATTTGATAATGCAGACTAGACGATAAGACCTGGCCTTCAGTCATTGTTCCTTCCATGATCTGCAAGCAATAAAAGTTACATTTTTAGTTTTATTATCCCTTTCATACATTCATTTTTAGTGGAACTGTAAACAAAACATTGATTTAGGCCTGGTTCACACTAGTGCAACTTCTGGTGTCGCACAGAATCACATGATAAGGGAAATTGTTTTCAATGGTGCCTGTTCTAATCAATGCGACTTAATGGGGTGATTTTGGAAATATTCTTGCACTGATTTGGTGCAATTGACAGTGCGACTTGGCTCCATAGAATATTCAAAGTTGCATCAAAGTCATACCACATAATTGCACTGTAAATCATATCAAAGTCACATTGCAGTAGTGTGAACCAAGCCTGAGCTGTAGTTGGTTGTAGTTAGTATTAGATATTAGGTTCTTTATGGGGTCTTTATAGAGGTCCTTAAAGCCTAACTCCAGCTTTAATTTCACATGAAATAGATTGTTTAGGCCAATTAATGCAGCTGCATCAGCTACATAGAGTATACAGCGCTGTGGTAAGGGAACTTTCATCTGCTGACAGAGTAAAATCCAGTTGGGGTGAGCGCTGCTCAGCCATTCACAGGAAGCCTTGTATTTGTATCAATGACTACAAGGCTTCCTCTTATTGGCTTAGATCAGGGGTGTCAAACTGGCAGCCCTCCAGTTGTTGCGAAACTACCCATCATGCCTCTACCTTTCGGAGCCATGCTTATAACTGTCAATCTTGCAATGCCTCATGGCACTTGTAGTTTGGCAACAGCTGGAGGGCCGCCAGTTTGACACCTGTGGCTTAGATGATGAAGTGGGCAGATGACATCACGATCTCTACTTCAGCCAATCAAAGGAAGCCTTGTATTCATTTATAAAAATATAAGGCCTTCTGTGAACATCAGAGCAGTGCTCAGGCAGGCTCAATTTTGTTTGGGGAACTGGGTTGTGTACCGCTGCTAAAACACAGCACTATATACTGTATGTAGCTGATGCTTCATTAGCATTACAGTGCTGACAACTGTTGCATTGCTTTGTAAAGCAAATTGTCTCAAACAAACATTTCAAGTGAAAGTAAATATGAAGTAAAGCTTTAAACCTGCAGGGTAATATTGTACAGCAGACCTGGATCTAGGAGGATGCTGGGGTGAGCCATTGCCACCCAGATTTTAGTTGTGCCCACCCAGATCTCTGAGAGTGCATCCAACTGATCCATGAGACTTGATGGAGGCAATTGATATAGGTGGGGGGGACAGTTGATATAAGGGGGTACTCTGATTGGGGCACTCTGAAGGGCACAATTGATAATGAGGGTCACTAAAAGTTGATAATTATCTATCTAGAGTATCTCCACCACCAGCCCTGCCATGAATTTAATTTAACTGATACTATTATGAAATGTATTGCCCTACGATATAAGACTTTTACTGATGCT
Source organism: Staurois parvus (assembly GCF_062004578.1). NCBI lineage: Eukaryota > Metazoa > Chordata > Amphibia > Anura > Ranidae > Staurois > Staurois parvus. The sequence goes on along the minus strand of NW_028317811.1, from coordinate 2,796,593 downwards.
GGATCCTTGACAAAACAATATGAATGTATAGTTTGTCAGGTTCTCAGCAGAGAGACTCCCGCAACTCCCTAAAGCAAATATTCTGTATGTGGTTTTCTAAACATTCCTAAAATACATACAATCTTTTGCAGCATATCCTATATTGTAGGAAAAGTATAGGATACATAGTTACCACCAGGCGCATCCCAAAGCAGGTGGGCACAAAAGCAGGCGCGCCACACACCGGGTGACACCTTTTGCACGGGGTGACACTGGACCCACTCCACCAGGGGTGGACTGACCGAGGGTCCGGGGTCACTACAGGGCCCCATGAGAGGTTCAGTCCGTCCCTGTATGTGCCGCTGCTGAAATATGCAAGCACTCAGGGGACGGACAGTGGTGCAGGCACTTCGGACACCTCTCCTCATCAGAGTTTCAGCAGAGCGGCGGGTCCATGTCCCTGCCACGGGTGCTGAAGTCAGAGAGCTGGAGGGGCGGGCAGAGTATGCAGTAGGTCAGTGTGTAATCCCTGGACCCTGGTGACAGCACTGCAGCTTCATGTAGTAGGTAGGGAGAGAGAGAGAGGGGAGAGAGGGGGGGGAAGAGGCCAGAGAGAGAGGGCAGAGAGAGCGGGGGTGTCACAAAGTGTTCTGGCACCTGGTGACACCAACCCTAGGGGATGCCCCTGGTTACCACCCTTGTTTTTTTCCTAAATGTTCTTGTATTTTACAAATATTCAAGAAGGATAGCATTGCTAAAGGGAATCTGACATAAGAGAAACATGGATGCTGTCATTTGACCTCTCCTTCAAAAAATGCTGGATGCCTAATTGCCTCTGGCATCAATACTAGCCCAGAACATAGTATGCAGATTTGCTTCAGCTTCCCTGATCTGAATGCTTACTCCAGGTCAGTAACTGAGAAAATACAGAAGTAGTGGGTTTGTGTAACTAACATTTTAGGAGGGAGATCTACAATGACAGCCATATATTTGTCTCATGACTGGCCTGCCTCTTGTACCATTTAGCCCAGCCTCTAGCTACCCATTGTTCCATTTTTAAATTATAATTATGTTTTTTTAGTAAAAAATATGAACTGCAGCACTTAATTGTAAGTGCATTTGCACTTACAGTTTACCCTTAGTCCCCCTGCAAAGTCCCATAAATACCTGTTGAGCCAAAGAATGAAGTCCACCTAATGCAGCTTCCTGTGATGGTGTGACAACAATGCTGCACTGCTCCTGAATATGGAACAGAGTTGCCACTCATGTAGACTATTCCAGTTTGCAATACAATGGGGTGAAAACTGCAAAAAATGTTAATGAAGGTGTGGCTATCAGCTTGTCACTGCAGATTCCCAAGCCTGTAGCTTGCCAATAGCACTTGGCCACACCTAATCTGCCCACTGCTTTTCTGGATGGACAGTATTACCTTTCTAGTGTGAGCTGCAGTGTCTGGGAGGGGAGTATGTGAGACACAAATGAACGAAGATTTGGCTTTTCAGGGAAGGTAATGGAGGTTTTTTGTTTACTTTATGAGGTTTGATCATCACATAGTAACTGGATGTGGTACTTATCATGGAAGAGCCTTTAGTTGTATTTAATTTTACATGGTCACTAAGAAAAATGTTTATTGACCTCTTCTCGCAGGCTGTACGCATATATGCTGTCTCCCGGTTGGTGGATTGTGAATACTGTGCTGAGAGCGTGCTCCCTACGCACTCCCAGCACAGTAACGACCATGTACCAAAAAGCTCCCAATGCATATTTGCAATCGGGAGCTTTCAGATCATGTGACAGCCAAATACAGTGGTCACATGATCGGAATGCCCACTTCTGCCTCACAGCATTTAGAACCTCTTAAAAGGTGGAAGTGGTGGCGGAAAGGGGTTAAAGATGGCTTGCAAAGAATTTCAAACAGATCCTTAGCCACCTGAAAACTACCACCATCAAAAAGATTCCCTCTGTGGCTGGTCAGAATAAAGCACGTGTTTGCCCATTGTAAAACACTCATTTCCATCAATAGATATACAGTATATGCAAATAATCATGAACAGGTCAAATTTGCTGAAATGCTTGAACATTTCCAGGAGTTTCTGCTATTTTAATGAAAGTGGTCAATAAAATGGTCAATAAAAGGTTGAAGGTATAAATGTACAGGTTTTAGTCACTTTACCACTTTACCAGTCACATGTACAATAATGCAAAGTGCAAACCATTATGTGCTATCAGAAAAATGCAAACATGTACATTATATACACACATCATATCCTAAATTTGTTGCCCTGTTTTTGCTGGTTCCAGAATTTGCTCTATGTCATCATCTGGTTCCTCCACAATAGGGATTTCGTCAGGACCAGGAGTTTCCTCTACTGCCACAATCTCTTCCACACGAGGCTTCACAAGGTCTGTTGTCAACAAAAGTTGATTTGTTAGTGGAAAGTTAAATTTATACAATGATCAAGTTCAAAATGAAATTCAAAATTTAGAATGTGACAGCTGTGACATTGTTTATGCAGGGAGATATAATAACCGGATTTCTAAACATAAACATGACCTGTTTTGTATATCATGCTTTTATAGGCTCCAGATGACCCTTTTATACCCAAGCATGCCTTGTATAACTTTCAATTGACATCCAGATAAAAAGATCCTACAGAATGCTAAATATATCATATAGAAAGTCCACACACACAACATACAGGATATGATGCAATAATAGAATATAGTAAGGAAGTTTTACAATGGATAAAGGTCATATAGCATAAATACATAAACAGTATAGCTTTCATATAATAGTGTAATTCCCCCCCCCCCAAAGAAAAACTACAGTATACATATATGTTTCAAGATATGGAAACCACTTCCCAAGGAGATCCTCCTTGGGAAAGGGGTTTCTATACCCCAAAACATCATTTGCTGGACCTCTGACTCTCTTGGCCACTATCCTACTATCTTTAACAATTGTAAGTTATATTGTGTATATATACTATGTATATGGATTGGATGCATTGTACACTGTCATATACTAGGTGGTATCAAAAAGTTTTGTAACATGCCAACAGATGGCAGCACATGGCTGCACACACAGTCACAGGGAGCACCGACCTTCCTAAGTCAGTGTGCCAAAAGACATTATCCTGTGTACATCGGGAGCTGTGCAACTGGTGCTATTCTAACCACGTGCGTCACCACGTCTGCCATTTCATCATGGACAGCAAGTTAGAACAAAGAGCAAACATGAAATTCTGTGTGAAACTGGGCAAATCCTTGGAACTCCGCAATGTTGTCCTTTGAGGACCTTTGAGCTGAATCTTCATCTTTGGGAAGAGGGGATTTTCAGCGGTTGAGCTCGTTGAAGGGCTTCTTGATCTCTCGTCATCTTCCAGTGATGGTCTTCCACTATTGAAGCGCACTTGCCACTCAAAACGCCTTGAATGACTCATTGCATCATCGCCACAAACTTACAGAATCATGTCAAACGTCTCTGTGGCAGATTTGCCCAGTTTCACGCAGAATTTCACATTTGCAGTTTGTTCTCACTTGCTGTCCATGTTCAAACAGCAGAAGTGGTAATGCACATGATCAGAATAGCACCAATTGCTCAGCTCCCGATGTACACAGGACAATGTTTTTTGGCACATTGACTTATAAAGGTTGGTGCTCTCTGTGACTGTGTGTACAGCCTTGTGCTGCCATCTGTTGGCGTGTTACAAAACTAGTATCAAAACTTTTTTTTTATACCACCTCGTATACGCTATATGGTGTATATATGCAATATGTTCTATATTTATTGCAAAACCTTCTATTTTTGTATCATATATGTTGTGGGAGTGCTGACTTTATATACCATATTTAACTATAAGGAGAGGCCTTCTAAGTTATGTTAATCATAATTATTTTCTGTATGTTCCTTTGGAAAGGTGTGCAAGATCCTGTTTCTAATGTCCTATATCACACAGAATACTATAAACAGACTACATACTGTATGATACTACTGCATAGGATCTGATCAACTATCATGTGAATCCTACTTCGCCTGACATGGACAACCATTCTTCCTGTCGGGCAACATCCCCATTACTGCTTCTGGAGCAATAAAGACCCTATTTAGCAGTCTTTAATGTATAAACAAATGTCACAAGAAACAGTGTGATCATGTTTTGGACTGCACTGCACTACCTCTGCACTACCGACTGCACTACCTCCTAATGTAACAGTCAATTGCCTACGCACATTGAGATTGTCGCTCTCTTCTCATGTATGGCCAGTTGACATGTGCGATTCTTTTCATTACGAATCAAAATTCAGCCGAAATTTTCATTATTCAGAGATTTGGATGTATCCGAATTTCCGAATTACAATAGTAATGAATTTGAACCAATCCAAAATAAATTATAACAAATTCAAAAATGAATTTGAATTTGAAATGGAAACATATTGCAATAAATACAGTAAGGTATAAAAGTGAAATAAGATGATGATTTCTACATAGGGTGCTGAATAGAATACCAAAGAATAGAATAGAATAAAGCAGAATAGAATAGAAAATAAAAGAATAGAATAGAAAAGAATGAAGTAGAAAATAAAAGAATAGAATAGAGAAGAATAGAATAAAACAATAGAATAGAATATAAAAGAATAAAACAGAATAGAACATAAAAGAATAGAAAATAAAATAATAATAGAATAGAATACAGTAGAATAAAATAGAAAAAAAATAAAATAGAGAATAATAGAATAGACTAGACGAGACTAAAATTCTAATTTTGAATTAGAATGTTGAATATATTTTAAAATAATGTTTATATAACTAATTCCAAAAATGAATCAATCTAACATAATGCATATGACGAAACAAAAATGATAAACTTAAATGAAACAAATTTTTCCATCGTGCACATCTCCAATAGCCAGCCTAAGCTGTATAAGTATACTGTAAGAGTAATAAAAATAACTCACCTTAAAGAATGAATAAAATAACTTTCCTGCACTAACTGTAGCCCAAAATAGCCCTAAGTGTCACCTCAATGGATGAAGTCATTTGTATTGTAGCCTCACTGATGATAACCAGAAGAAAAAAAGTAAAATGATTGTTATAGGCTATATGCACATCATACCTTCATCCTCTTCTTTTCTTGGTTGTTTGCCTGGAAAGTATAAGTAAATTACATGTAGACATACAGTACTATAACTACTATCCTAAATGCAGCAACATAATCTTAGTTTTTGGTTTGTGATGGAGGCAATGTCACATACTGTAAATACTTTCTGTTAAAGAAAAACAAATCTGTACCATGCTCTCTATAGAGATTAAAGCAATATTAAACAATCATTAGATGTGGTGGCTGCATTAGTTTTATTTTTTAGGCTTTTTCTCCTGTTTTCACCTGTGATATAGCCACTAACACACCTCCTGTATTATGGTACCCCCACTCTGGATGAAGGAACACAGGGGGACACATTTTCAACAGCAGCATTGTCAGTCTAGGTGTACTAGCACATTTAGATACACTAACAAATTGACGCCAAACTCCAGAAAACACTTCATAAGCAATTACAGCAAACCATTTTTTTTTCCTTTTGGGATAAAGTTTTTCATAAAAAATAAAAGCTAATCATTGTAAGCACCACTGCTAGTTTTAAATGGTTTGTCTCATCTCTGTAATTAATACATTCTGCTGGACAGCTTCTACTTGAACACCAGTAAAACTAAAACAGCTTAAAGAGACCTTCAGGAGGAATTACTGTCATTGTTGGAAAATTAAAAGTCAACAGCTACAAATACTGCAGTTAGGAAACACATTTACCAGCCTAGGAGTCTAGTGCTGTCTTTCCTTGCGGCTTTTTTTTCTGCTGGTCTTCAGATCCCTAGTGCCACCATCTTGACTGTGGGAAGCCAGTGGTGACTTCCTGCTCTTTCACAGCTAGTTCCCCCCTGTGTATACCTGAGATGCCCTGCACTTTCACACTAGTCCTGCAACTTCCTGGGACATGTGAGGTGTCTCAGGAGGTTGAGGGCAGGCGAGGGGTGGGCCAAGCTTACACAATTCTAGCCTAGGCAAGAAATGTGAAAGGGGGAGTGGATATCTGTCAGAAAAAAAAACTTCCAATATTGGTAGAGGAGGGAGAGAGGAGGAGGAGGAGCAGAACTTTCACTTTAAGAGAACATCTGCTTTAAGGCCTCATTCACACAATGTGCAATGTCCTGCTTTGTTCTGCACCTGATCAATGCAGGTCATCGCAAGCACTCACAGAATACAACACTGCCTTCAGGTGGGTTGCAGTGTGCTGTGTAAAAATGCAGTAAATTAATGCAGCAGCTCAGTTCTTCTCTATAAGTGATATTGAAGTACCATGCAACGCGTGACTGTCATTTTCAATAAATAAATGTAGCACTACCACCTTAGGAGATACTAACTTTTTGGGTCCCACTATAGTCCTGCACAGCCAGGCAACATGCATTTTCCATTCAGACTTTTACCAGGAGACAGAAACCAGTCCTTGAGCTTTGTTTTGAAGTTTTATTAGGGGTTTAGAACTTGGATAGGGTAAGGGGTGTATGGGATGCCCAATGGGAATGGCAACTGAGGACAAACTTCCTGAACTATATTACAAGTCTTTGCAAGGAAATCCTCTTCTGGACAGCTAGCCAGCATCTCCCAATGTGCCTATCCAACTCCAGATGCTCCTCAATCCGGCTGTATAGAGGAATCCCTGGAAAGGGGATCCAGTAGTAACTACTAGAAGGGTAATAGTCCCAGCTGCAGAGCGAGCTAGCTTTCCCACCCAAATGCTCTCTCCCCTTTCTGGCCCAGGGGGTGTAGGTGTACTCACTGAGTCCTTCTCTTGTGCTGCTGTTGGATCGGTGGCTGCTACCAGGCCTATAAGTTGAGCCACTCCTTCCCTGCTGCCAGGTGGTCCTCTCTGAGGGGACCAGTGAAGTCCACAGCTTCCCTCCTTTCAAGCATCATTACTTGAAGCGAGCCCTTTCCAGCCCGGGCTCCCCCCCCCCAGGCACCTGCACCTCAACCTCTCTCTTTCACCTCCTCCCTCCTCCTTCTCCTGCTTCTGAGCAGGCTCCCTTAAGGGTTGTCCTGGCCCCTTGCCAAGCCTTCTGTTAGTTATTGGCCAGGATCCCTCAGGAGTACAAGCCAGCCACTCCTCAGATCCACCCACTGCCTCTAGATCTTCCTCCAAGCTCTAGAGCAGGGGGAAATTCCAGCGGGGCTAACCTGCAGAGCTTCACAGCCCTGACCCATATTTAACCTCCTGACTATCACACCCAGGCTGCTACTCAGCCCTCCTCTCTGACTATCAGGATTCTAGCTCCCCCTAGCTTACTGCAAGGGTGCTACATAAATATTTTTGTGATGTAAAAATAAACCTAGCTTAGAATCAGAATCTCTCATAAATGTAGTCACATATCTAAGTGTTTTAGCGTTTGTTCATTAATGCTTTGTTGTTTACTTTTTAATATATTTATAAACAATATAGGGTCTGGGATCAAAAATCCCATTTCAGTCTTTGCAGATGACACCAAGCTGTCCAGTGGAATAATGTCCTTACAGGATGTCTCCAACTTACAAGACGACCTCAATGCACTGTTTAATTGGGCAACTATGTGGCAAATGAGGTTTAATGTTGATAAATGTAAGGTTATGCACTTGGGGGCTAAGAATATGCATGCATCATACATACTAGGGGGAGTACAACTGGGGGAATCAATGGTGGAGAAGGATCTGGGAGTTCTGGTAGATCACAAGCTTAATAATGGCATGCAATGCCAAGCTGCAGTTTCTAAAGCGAGCAAAATCCTCTCTTGTATTAAAAGAGGTATAGACTCCAGAGAGAGAGAGAGATATCATTTTCCCCCTGTACAAATCATTAGTTAGACCTCATCTGGAATATGCAGTTCAGTTTTGGGCACCAATTCGCAAAAAGAGCATTGGGGAACTGGAGAAAGTACAGAGAAGGCAACCAAACTGATAAGAGGCATGGAGGAGCTCAGCTATGAGGAAAGATTAGAGGAACTGAATTTATTCTCTCTTGAGAAGAGGAGATTAAGGGGGGATATGATCAACATGTATAAATACATCAGTGGTTCATATAGTGAACTTGGTGTAGAGCTATTCACCCTGAGGTCATCACAGAGGACAAGGGGGCACGCTTTACGTCTGGAGGAAAATAAATCCAAACACGGAAAGGTTTCTTCACATTGAGAGCTGTGAAAATGTGGAATAGACTTCCTCAAGAGTTGGTTCTGGCCAGCTCAGTGGATTGCTTTAAAAAAGGCTTGGATTGTTTCTTGGATACACAGAATATAACTGGATACTAACATTTATAGGTAAAGTTGATCCAGGGAATTACCGATTGCCTCTCGGGGGATCAGGAAGGAAGTTTTTTCCCTGCAGGAGCAAATTGGATCATGCTTTGCTGTTTTTTTTGCCTTCCTCAGGATCAACTGTGGGCAGGGGTGGACTGACCATTTGGAAACTCGGGCATTGCCCAAGGGCCCGGGGTCATTAGGGGGCCCCATGAGATGCCCTTGGTACCTTTTTCATGGGCTTTTTTGAGTTTGGACAAGGACACAGGGGCCCCATGATCCCCTATTGCCCGGGGGCCCCATGAGTTGTCAGTCAGCCCCTGACTGTGGGTATAGGATTATAACTTTTGTTTTTTTAATGGTTGAACTGGATGAACTTTTGCCTTTTTTCAGCCAGACTAACTATGTAAGTATGTTTAATATGAGCGATAGGGGTTGATTTACTAAAACTGAAGAGTGCAAAATCTGGTACACCTCTGCATAGAAACCAATCAGCTTCCAGTTTTTTTGTCAAAGCTTAATTGAACAAGCTGAACTTAGAAGCTGGTGATATCCACGGTGCTTTCAAGAAAGGTGAAAGATTCCAGAGCCTTAATGCCTTAAATAGTAGCAATGCGCACTCACCAGAAACGCATGGATTATGCGCATGTAGGAATAATCATCCTAGATGTTGGATCTGTCAAAGGCCAAGTGGTGGGCATCCATCCATTATTTACGTTTACATTGATATTTTAAAGGTACTGTGGTTGCCTTAAGTGTTCTAGCTGCTATACTTATACAAGAGCGCTCACTACAATTTGCTTCTTACTTGAACTTAGAAGCTGATTGACTACCATGCACAGCTTCACCAGATTTTGCACTCTCCAGTTTTAGTAAATCAACCCCCATAATGTTTAAAGACCATTTATATTGAGCAGCTTACCTTGTAACCCCCCTTTTGACTTAAACTTTGGTGCAGGTTCCTCTTTCTTCTTTCCTGGTGTCACTGTTTCAATGACCTGTCCTGTTGCATCAGCAACATACATTGCCATTCCAAGCTCGCCCATCACATGTGTCACTATCAGCTGTAGCAGCAAAGGAAGAATATTAGTGCTATACATGCCACTGCAGGCCTTTTATGGCAGGATGAAAAAGCTGGCATTGCAAAGTCTACAGTGTAAATGCAATTAATAAAAATCACGGCATTATCACAGGCAGGTGAAATCTAGAGATGGAATAGGATCAAGCATTCTAAGTAAAACCAACATTTCTGAATCAGCCTCCATGCAGGAAGCTTCCATTGGCCAGTGAATGCAAATGTCTGTTCATTGATATAAAACCATATATTTAAAGATACTTTATTTGCATATATCCATGTTACACATTGGCTTAATTTGTATAAAGACATTTTAGGAAGGCAATTGACTACTTGGAAATTAACATTTTACTGCATGACAGGAATAGAAAGACTGTGGCTTTGGAAATTTCTGGTAACACAACTCAGGGTTTACATCTCATCAGCAGCTGAGAAACTGAAGATTGCCCATGTCTCCTTTTATAAAGCTGGTTAGGGATAACGCAAGGGCAACAGGTAGGGCATAAGCAACTTTATTTATGCTAACCCTAAAACAAGAAAGCTTGTTGAAAAACTATGATTCATGAAAAGTCACTGTGATTTCAGCCCCACTTCTACTGCCATCTGCTGCAAAAATTAGGTATCTATTTAAAAAAAATGTTTTCTGATATTTAAGTTTTCTTTCTCAGGCAAATGTAACATACCCTAAGAACATTCAATCCTAAGAGAAAATAAACTAAAACAATAGCCTAAGAAAGGTCAACTAAAATAGCCTAAAACAGTAGCCTAAGAACACTCAACCAGAAAAGAAAATAGCCTAAAACAGTAGTCAATGAACATTTGACCAGAGGTGAAAATAGCTTAAAATGAAAGCCTAACAACATTTACCCAAAAGAGAAAATAGCCTAAACAATAGTTTATCAAAATTCAACCAAAATAGCCTAAAACAATAACCCAAGGACAGACCAGAAGAGAGAATATCCTAAAACTAAAGCCTAAGGCCGGCCTTAGACAGTTCTAATCTTGGCTGGTTCAGCAGGAACCGTCCAAGATTTGAACCGTGTGTGGGCAGGCTGATTGTACCAAGTTGATCGATTGATCAGCTTGGGTACAAACAACCTGCCAGACTCACTTGCGATTATCGCAGCTGCTATCAATAATCACTCTCTTCTCCCGGCAGGGACAGCTTCCCCCACCTTCCCCCCCCCCCCCCGCCGTAACATTGTGTACATGTTTACTGATGCTTGCAGAGTTGGAAATATCCCCTATTCTGAGCATAGCCATGGCAAGCTAATGGTGTGCTCTTTTTTGGACAAACCGTAAGACCAGAACCTAAAAATGAATTCTATGGTCACAGCATACACTTTCATTTTATAACATCAGCATTGTAATAGCGATACAAACAATAGCTATATTTGACAATCCAACAGGGCTGCTGATGAGACACCTGCACCAGGCCCAGGCCCAGGCCCATCAGCTCAACAGGGGGGGTCTGGGCAGCTTTGTTGTTTATTTCTACTTAAACTAATAAATGTATTTTACTAGACCACTGCCACTACTTTCTTGCTAAGGCTTAAATTATATTGGTGATAGCAGAGGAGAGACATTTTTTTTAATTTTTGGGGAGCAAGTGGATAAAGCCTGCACCACATATCCGGCTGCACAAGTTATAGTTCTGGCCAGCAGCGCCCTTTGCCTTTCCCTGGCAGAGTGATTCTTTATGCCCCACTACCACCCATAATTGCTGTGCTGTGGATTGAGGGAGAGACTGGAGGCTGCAAGGCACAATGAATGTGTAGGAGCACAGCTCTGAGATCCCAGCGGCGCATGGTGGTGCACAGGCGAGCAGCACACATGGACAGGCTGACAGTACATTGACTTGCTACTCTGGAAGGTACAGTCCCCAGACTCCCCAGGAAGGTACAGTCCCCAGACTCCTCAGGAAGGTACAGTCCCCAGACTCCCCCGGAAGGTACAGTCCCCAGACTACCCAGGAAGGTACAGTCCCCCGACTCCCCAGGAAGGTACAGTCCCCAGACTCCCCAGTAAGGTACAGTCCCCAGCCTCCCCAGGAAGGTACAGTCCCCAGACTCCTCAGGAAGGTACAGTCCCCAGACTCCCCAGGAAGGTACAATCCCCAGACTCCTCAGGAAGGTACAGTCCCCAGACTCCCCAGGAAGGTACAGTCCCCAGACTCCCCAGTAAGGTACAGTCCCCAGACTCCCCAGGAAGGTACAGTCCCCAGACTCCCCAGTAAGGTACAGTCCCCAGCCTCCCCAGGAAGGTACAGTCCCCAGACTCCTCAGGAAGGTACAGTCCCCAGACTCCCCAGGAAGGTACAGTCCCCAGACTCCCCAGTAAGGTACAGTCCCCAGACTCCCCAGGAAGGTACAGTCCCCAGACTCCCCAGGAAGGTACAGTCCCCAGACTCCCCAGGAAGGTACAGTCCCCAGACTCCTCAGGAAGGTACAGTCCCCAGACTCCGCAGGAAGGTACAGTCCCCAGACTCCCCAGGAAGGTACAGTCCCCAGACTCCCCAGGAAGGTACAGTCCCCAGACTCCTCATGAAGGTACAGTCCCCAGACTCCTCATGAAGGTACAGTCCCCAGACTCCCCAGGAAGGTACAGTCCCCAGACTCCCCAGGAAGGTACAGTCCCCAGACTCCCCACTGTAACACACACAGTACTGGCTGTACATAGCCATTAAGTCAGCACTCAACAGCCATGTGACACTGTGACACAGCCATTATAGAACACCTGCTGAACTGCGATCACTATAATGATCATAGGCACAGTGCGATGCTTATTTACCCTTTGTTTGGGAGGGGGGAGGGGGAGCAGTAAAAATGCAAAGTTGAGTCACATTTTGACCACCCCCCAACCATACCCCTTGAGGGCCCTTTCACCCAAGCTTTCCAATTAGGTATGCCTGTCTTTTTTTCATGCGGACCTAAGAAAAAGCTCCATGTAGATCTATGAGTGGCTGGATGTAAATGGACTGTTTACACTTGCCAACCTCTGTCCAGGTGTGGAAAAAAACAGAAAATGACTGCATCCTTTTCCATTTTTCCAAACCTAAGTGTTGGATCAGAGGTAGACTGATGTAAATTGGCACAAGTGCGTGGGCAAGGTTGGGAACTGGAGGGGGGGTTGCGTGTAGGCGGGATTGGGGACCGGGAAGGCCCCATCTGGAAGGCTGTATGGGAACCCATGATTTCTAACAATGGCCCTGCGATCCATTATAAGCTTACTTGTAAAATCTCCTTTCATGTTGTGAGCTCTTCCTTGTCTGCTGGCCATCTTTTCCTGGATTCCCTGCATGCTTTGCAGCTTCTCTGCTGTTTACTTTCTACATATCCCATGGTACCTTGCTGTCTACAAGCAGTGTTCCTGTACTGACTCCGACCCCTGAAACTCCTCCTCTCAGCTCCTCTGTAGTTCAGAAGGCAGGCACTGTGAAATGTGTGACCCAGCAGTGCTACTCACAGGACATACTGAATATGTGTCACAGAATTCAGAGAAATAAATGTGTACAGATCTTCACGAAGTAAGTTTACAAACATCAAGATCATTCAGATTAATAGTTGTAGGCTGGAAATAAATGAATACTGTGTGGAAATTACCATATAATTTTCATTTTGACCATAGATACACTTTAAATTTGAAAACAAGATACTTTGCACTTTTCTATAGTAACAATACTGTAGGTAAAAATTGTTTCTATATATTGTATATATTAATTAATAACATTACCATAAAATATATGTTAAAAATAAGGGTTAATATGTTAAATATTGTATGTTTTTGATATGTGTTAAATACAGATAATTCAAACCTACTTATATTCAGAATACAAAAAAAATGGATTTGGTTTTGTTTCACCATTTTTTCATAATAAATTGGCGGGCAGAAGTTATTCTATGGTATTTCTTGCCATTGTGCAGAACCAGCAGAAAAATAGCTACGGCTTCATCCTTGATATAATGTCATGCAGAATAATTATTAAATTGTTTTATGTTATGACTTTCTATTTATCGAAAAAGAATTTATATTCATAAAAGAAAATACATATTATTTAAGTAGAAGTTTCGATTTAGGGTGATACCTTTTATTGGCATACTAATTAGATTGTAGTGCAAGGTTTCAAGACATGCTGGCCTCTTCCTTGGGCAATATCTGTCTGTAACATACCTTGAAAGCTTGTACTAAAATCTATTTAGTTACCCCATAAATGGTATTGCCCTAATTCAAAACTTCTACTTTGTCAATGGCTAACGCAGTGCTTCAGTGTGCTGCACTTACTATTTGAAAAATACAGACAGATTAAATAAAGGTGTCTCAATTATAAATATGTATTTGCTCTTATTCTTATTATTAATTAAAGCTTTTACATGTGTTAGAGGACCATCTCCTGATATGGTTGTATAATGAATATGTTAAGCGACCTTGATAAACCATTGGCTTCTTTGGAATTGCTGAAAAATGTGGCTTACTCCGGGCTTTATTGCTACATCTATTTCCTGAGTTCAAGCTCACAGAGTATAAAGTAGGACCCTGCATTATAAATCACCTTGACATGGCAATATGGCTTCTTATATACAGTGTTTAAAAATGAATCCATCAAAGGCCAATGTTTTGAACCATAATTTCTTGATCATTCAGTACAGAACACATGCTTCTTAAAATCTTTATTGGGTTATATGCAGCTACCTTCAGGTGATTGGGCACTGGCAAAAAAGCTGCTGGGGCATCCCCATATAACCATTTTTACTCCCTGCCAACCTTATTTTTTGCTTTTGTCCTTGGGTGATAGACCTCTTCCCTCTGAGAGAAGCTTACCATCTTTTATGGAGTTTTTTCCCTTCTGGATCTTTTCAATGGTGATTCTTCTATCAAGACTTACCTGCACCATAACCACTGTGACTCTTCTGCAGCTTCCAGAGTAGTTGACTCCTTGGCAGAGCCTTTGGGGATCCATCTGGCAGGGTTTAACAGATACTGTATGTGCCATTGTCCTGCACAGAAATTATTTATTACTGGAGGATGCCGGTAGTGGTGCTGTTGCACCTGTTCGCTTTTGGTGTAAGGCACTCTAGTGTGACTGGGTGCTACTGCATTTCCTGAGGCATGGGCATCCCTTGTGCCTGCACATCCCTTCCCTGTCTCTTTGTACTTTGAACGCCGACCAGTGTGCATCTAATTTTAGGCACAGTAATCAGTAATATTTTTTACTGCTGCATTTGTGGCCTGCAGGTGCTAGTACTTCCTTCTATTATGAAGGATTGTGACTACTTCTTTGGGGATAACAAAATATATATCCGGGACAAGGATTTCAAAAGCCTCATTAGATCAGGCTCAGCTGTTAGCAGCTCAGGGAGTTTTAGTACAGTGGTTCACAGCCTGGGTACCCTATGCACTAATGACTGTCCCCATTCTGACTCCCTACCTTCCTCAAGCTATTCCGCTGACCGTTGACTGTACCAGCCTCTTTTTTCTCCAGGGAGGAGTTTTCTGTCACAATGTTGGAGTTCATGGGCAGAATGGGTCACAACTGTGCCCCTCCAGCCTCACCGCCTAACTCAGTAATTGACTTCACCTATGGGTTTGACATAGTTCTTGAGAAAGAGAAGTATATTAAAGAAAATTATTCCATGCCCTTGGAGGCATAAGATCAGGAGAAGACTCCTAGTATTGAAATTTCTCCCAAGTTTAAGAAAACTATACCTTTTTTCATAGACACTGTACACTCTTGTCTAGCATGGGAGTAGCCTGAATCTGCTTACCACAGGGTGTCCAGTACGGGATCTTTAAAATTCCCAAAGTGCAGTAGGACCTTCCTAGTATTGCCACTTGCAGAGCCTATCCTCTTTGGGAGTGGACTCTCTCCTCCCAAAGGTTTGTCCAATAGTACCCTATTGAGGAAAACTTTCTGTGTAAGTGGGCACTTCCTGTGGTAGATTCTTCCATTGTCTGCCTTAAGACCCTCACAACTTCTGTGGAAGATAATCCCATGTTCAAAGGCCAAGTAGATTTAAGGCACCCTTTAAGGCCATCTTCTCCATAGTAGGTCCCCCCATGCAACCTACAGTTGTGTTCATCACTTCCCAGACCATTGCAGTCTGGATTAAATGTATAAACCATGACCCTGGTACTATTATTATGAATGCTTTCGTTCAAAGTCAACTTAAACCGTTGTCTATAGCCTTCTGCTGCTGTGTGAATATCTTGGCTGATACCCTTCACCAAATTTCTAGGATGCGTCTTTTCACGATCCACATGCACATGTTCCTCTGGTATAAAAACAATGATTGGCTGAATTGATGTGCAAGAAACACCTTGCAAGGCTGCCTATTGAAGGCAAACACTTGTTTATTCCTTCCCTGGACAAATACATCAAGGCGATCACAGCAGGTAAGAGTACTCTATTTCCCAGAAAAAAAGGCATGTGCCTCTACCAGTAGGCTTTCCACCATTGATGCTAAGAAGGGTCTCTTTCATTCCTCTCAGTCTGTCATCTCTAAGTCTAAGACAGGAGCATTCTTTAGAAACAGACATGGCTCTTTAAGCCAGCCAGGTCTGGTGCCAAGATCTCTTCTCAATGATGGGATGAACTCACTTTTCAGAGTGGAGGTACACCTGTCAGCCTCTGCTGGTTTTTGGAGGATTTTCTGTCACATCAAGGATGCCTGCCTGTACATTCCCATTTTTCCTTAACACCAGCTCTACCCACACTTTTGGTGGGCAACCAGCACTACCAGTTTTTAGTCCTTCCATTTAGTCTATGGCCCCTCAGGTTTTCACCAAGGTGCTTGCTCCAGTGTTGACTCTGCTCCACTGTAGAGGGATTCATCTTGTAGGGAACCTGGATGATCTTCTGCTGAAGGACTTGTCCTCTCTGTTCTTATTTAACAACTTTCGCCAAATCATACAAACTTTGTCTAGTTTAGGGTTGATCCTAAGGGCGGCCATACATGGGTTGAAATTCGGCCGGTTCAGCAGGGACCGGTCAAATTGTGATCTATGTATGGGCAGCCTGGTTGTACAGAAGTTGATCTACTGACCGACTTATATGCAACCAGTCTATTGGGTTTTTCCTGAAAGATCAGTGCCGCCGGCTATAATCGGCAGCAGTAATCAGTGTATTCTGACAGTGGGGAAGGCTTCCTGCCATCAGAACACATAAGCACAGTGGGATCTTGAATATGTGGATGTGCGAATTGGGTAATTTTTTTTCATTCAAATCGCTGCTTAAATGAAAAAAAAATGATTAATGTACGGCCAGCTTAATTCTGAGGTCTTCATAGGTTAAAATAAAATAAGCCTCTTTAGACACCGCCTTGTCCAGGATTTTTCTGCTCTATGACAAAAAAATTTTCTTATGCTCTCTTGCCCAGACCCTCCTGGCTCAGGAGAATCCTTTGGTGCATACTTGCATAAGGGTTAGAGGTCTCATGGTTGCTCCCTGCAAGGCTGTTCTGTAGAGCCAATTTCACTTTAGACTGTTGCAACTCAACGTTCTGGCAGCATGGGACAAACAGACTCTGTCATTGGATAGTCCAAAACATCTGACCCCCAGGGCCTGACTCATCCTAGCAGGGTGAGTTTACAACCCAGTGCTGGAGTTAGGGTAACCCTTTCCTTCACAAGTTTAGCAAGTTCTCATGATGGATGCCAGTCTGTCAGGATGGGGTTCAGTCCTGAACACTCTCTGGGTGCAATAGATGTGATCTTTGAAGGAAGCTAATCTCCCCATCAAAATTCTGGAACGCAGGATAATTAGATTGTCCCTTTAATGCTGGACTCCTCTCCTACAAGAACACCCAACAAGAATTCAGTCTGACAATGCACC
Organism: Staurois parvus; assembly: GCF_062004578.1. Lineage (NCBI taxonomy): Eukaryota > Metazoa > Chordata > Amphibia > Anura > Ranidae > Staurois > Staurois parvus. The sequence goes on along the minus strand of NW_028317811.1, from coordinate 2,779,388 downwards.
AGCTGTAGCCCACATCAATAATAAAAGAGACACCTGAAGCCACACTGCTCAAAAAGAAGTAGACTTAATCCTCTCTTAACTTTAGGTCACAACTTTACATTCTGGCCCTGTCCACTGTTCACATTCTAAGTGTGGAAAATTGGCAGGTGGTATTTCCAAGTCTTCAGCACCTGGATTCAGGGAAATGTGGCCTCCCTCTGGAGTTCTTTGAAGTCCTTTGCTACAGGTGGTGGACATTGGCTTTAGATATCCTGGTGTCCAGATTTAACAACAAACTGGACAGATTTTTTGCCAGGTTCAGAGACCTTCAAGTATTCGCAGTGGATGTTCTGCAGACTCAGTTTAACCTGACCTATGCCTTTCCACCTCTCCTTTTGGGCGTTCCAGTGGTGAGGATTTAGAAGAAGCCTATGTCTTGTACTGTACAATCAAGAAATTAGGATTTTTGACTTACCGGTAAAATCCATTTCCAGGAGTATAGATGCAGGACACAGGACCATCCTCTCTGCTCTTAAGATCTCCTTATTGCTTGCTACAAAACTGAGGCTAGATGGGAGTGGGGAGGGTTATATGGGTTATGTCCCAGTAGCTCTTTTTGTCAGTATTCAATCACCTATAGGCAGCTGCATATAACCCAGTAGTAAAGGTTTAAACAAGCCTGTGTCCTGTAAGATGTTACTGATAAGTAAAAAATCCCACTATTTGAAATACTTTATAGTTAGGTTCTCTCAGTTGGGGAATTTTTGGATTGTTCTTCTCACAGCTGTGGTATCAATGGACATCAAAGGGACCCTCTTCATGGGCATACATGTCTACATTTCGTTGAGAAAGTTGGTGTGTTTTGACACCATAATGTAAGTGTAGGTTGATGTCATCACAAGGGAGGGAGTTTTTGTGCCAAGAGTTTTAGTAACCCCCTTAAAGAAAAATTAGGGTTTTAAGGCCACTCATTCCTTTAATTGCTGATAAATATGAATTATTTATGTGGCAGATTAAATGCAGGTTAAATCAATGACTGAATCTAACTACATATGGCACCTGTATGTTAGATAGTTGAGCAATCAACTGGTCAGCAACTGCACTTAGCGTTAGGTGGTGAAGTTAGAGGTTAAGCAGGATTTATCATGAAGCTTAGCAGCTCCTCCACTGTATAGATTAGTCATATTGGGTACATCAGATTACAGGAGTTGAGGAGTTTTGGAGGTAGGCAAATGCCGTATCAGGATATATTAGAATAGAAAGTGATCATTTTACCACCAGGTTAAGACACTGTCAGATTCACTATGTTATAAAGTTATCACTGAAAATGTGGCATTAAAACAGATAACAAAGTTAAATTGTTTTCTTCTACTTTAGAATTCTGGCGCTTGTCAATCCACAGTTCAACGGGGACAAAATAATTACTACATTCTATATTGCTGCATGAAAAACAAATGTTTATCTATCTGTGACAATGTTTTACGATTATTCCTAGTAAATGATTATGTCATGGCTAAGCAATTTCAGAGGTAATAAAGGACATCCATGAACTGTAATAGACGACATCTATGAAGTGCTTTCACTGTTAACACTTATCAGAGTCAAAGAGATCAGGGTAGTTCTTGAGGGTGTGGCAACTTGATCAGGAACAGAATGGTGTCTCAACACTCATTTGAGACAGTTGCCCAGCTATGGTGAGTGGAACACACCACAATGTAGTCTGTACATTAGCTAGAGATGTGTAAACCAATCTCCTCAAACTACAGTTTGTAACAGGTCACTTAAGAAAGATGGCCACAGATTTATGTGAATGTCCTCATTTGGCTGCCATATGTTAATGTGTTTGCTGTGACATTGGAATTTTACTATCTGCTGCTAGTTTTGCCATTCTCCAAAATTCCAAAAAAATGAATAATTTTGTTTCATTGCTTTTTCATCTAAATGATGGTGCTCAGATGAAAACAGTACTTAGCCACTATAGTTCCCCAAATTATAAATATAAATGTATAAAAATAGTACCCCCCCCAACACACATACATTTTAGTCAATATCTTTGTTCTTTTCTTGGCACATTTCTGAGTCCAGAAAGGGGGCAAAATGCTGAAAATCACAAAGTAGCCCTAGACTGCAACCTCCCCCTCTCTTCAAAAAGATATTCCTTAAAACCATACAAATGTAATTTTGGTCACATACAATACTGTGCAAAAGTTTTAGGCAAGTGTGAAAAAATACTGTAAATTAAAAATGCTTTTGGTAATAGAAGTGTTAAAAGATTATTTTTATCAGTTAGCAAAATGGAATGTGAACAGAAGGGAAATCCAAATTAAATCAATATTTGATGTTGCCATCAATTGCCTTCCAAGCAGCATCAATTCTTCTAGGTATACTTGCGCACGTTTTTTTAAGGAACTGGGCTGGTAGTTTGTTCCAAACATCTTGGAGAACTAAGAACTGGGAGATCATCCAATTTGGAGATCCTTCATGTAATCCCAGACAGACTCAATGATGTTGAGATCAAGGGAGCCCAACCATCACTTTCAGGACTCCTTGTTTTTCTTTTTTCTGAAGATAGTTCTTAATGACATTGGCTGTATGTTTAGGGTTGCTGTCCTACTGCAGAATAAATATGGGGCCAATCACACGCCTCCCTGATGATATGGCATGATGAATAAGCACCTACCTGTATTTCTCAGCATTGAGGACACTATTAATCCTGACCAAAACTCTGACTCCATTGCCCCAAACTTGCAAAAAACCTTCACCATGCTTTACTGTAGGCTGCAGATGCTCATTATTGTAACCCTCTCCAGCTCTTCAGCAGACATTCTGTCTTCTGCTACACCCAAATATTTGAAATTTTTACATCAGTCCAGAGCACTTGCTGCCATTTTTCTGCACCCAAGTTCCTATCTTTTCATGCATAGTTGAGTTTTCAAGTTGGAGGTATGGAGGTATGGATTTTTGGTGGCAATTATTTCAAGAACACTGCTTCTGGACAGACTCTCTGGACTGTGGATGGGTGTACCGGCGTTCCACTGGTTTCCATTAGTTCTGTGCTGATGGCACTGCTGGACATCTTTCAACGTCAAAGGACAGTAAGCATGATGTGCTTTCTTCTGCTGCATTAAGTTTCCTTGGCCAACCACTGTGTCTATTGCCCTTAACATTGTCTGTTTCTTTGTGCTTCTTCAAAAGAGCTTGAACAGCACATCTTGAAACCCCTGTCTGCTTTGAAATTTTTGCATGGGGGAGACCTTGCAGAAGCAGTATAACTACCTTGTGCCTTGTTGCTGTGCTCACTCACAACTACCTTGTGTCTTGCCATGGTGTATGACCTGTGTCATAAAACTGTCTTCCACAACCTCTCCTTAGTGGCAGAGTTTGGCTGTTCCTTACCCAGTTTTAAGCCTCCTACACAGCTGTTTCTGTTTCAGTTAATGACTGTGTTTCAGCCTACACAAAATTGGTATGTATGGTTAATCATACACCTGGTCCTAATCCTACAAAATCCATGACTTTGTGTAGAAGTGTAGGAAGTGTAGGAAGTGTGCAAGTGTAAGAACTGATGCTGGTTTGAAGCCAAAGGGTAGTCACGCCAAATATTGATTTGAGACAGATTTTTCTTCTGTTTGCTCACTTTGCAGTTTGTAAATTAATAAAAATAAACAATTAAAATATATATTTTTGAAAGCATTCTTACTTTACGTCATTTATTCACACCTGCCTAAAACCTTTGCACAGTACTGTATTTGCCAGCAAGTCAAATTTGAATCTAATCCACTTGAAAACCTGAATGAATTTTGATTAATTTACTGTCTAAAGTTAATGTCTAACGCTTTCTACTGTTAAACTGTATCTCCAGTCAAAACTATTACTTGAGACCTTACATCCAAATTTTGGTCAAAATGTAAAATCAGATATCCTGTTCTACATCATACTTCAATTATTTTTAGCCTACTTTTAATATTCTAATCAATCTTGAAGTCTGTACATTTTCTCTGTGAAGATCCCCACATTTCATTCCCTAAATTCTGTGACACGTATTACTATGTCCTGCTGTGTCATACATTTCACAAAGCCTGCCTTCTAAACTACAGAGGTGATGAGATGAGGAGTTTTAGGGGGTGGAGTCACTACAGGAATCACTTCCTGTAGGCAGCAACATACTATGGGATATGTAGTTCTTAGGAACTGAACATAAACAGCAGAGGAGAAGCTGCAAAGCATGCAGGGAATCCTAGAAGTTGTGGAAAGAGATGACCATCAGGCAGGTGGTACTCACCACACAAAAGTAGATTTTCTAAGTAAGCTTATATTGGATTGTCAAATATAACTATTGTTTGTATTACTATTACAATGATGATGTGCTGTGACCATAGATTTTCTTTAAAGACTGACGGTCATGGCCTGCTATGCCAAACAATGCAGTCATTCTGTGCATTGCAAGGACTGATATCTGTGTGATAATAAGTATATGTATTAGATATCACATTAGGTCATGCCCAACATAAAGAAAAGGGTTCAGTATGTTGAAATCACTACTTAAGCAAAATCCATCAAGCTAACATTGATAATACAATGTAAAGTTTTCAACAGGAGCAAGTTAATTTAAGTTTTATCATAAAAACAAAAAAAAATTAAAATAAAGGATATTGTCCATATTGTTTACAGCAGCCAGCTATTGTGCTAGTTAGAAAATGAAAGGTGGCCCCTTGTTTTTTTGGAAAACACTTATTTAATCTAAGTCAATGGAAATCAGATATATTAAAAAAACGATACGTTGCAAAAACTCTATCCCAAGCTTCAGTATCTAAACCTCTACAGTTGAGAAACAGTATTTCTCAACTTTTTAGTTGTGGCACCCTTTAAAAGTATGCAAAATCTCAAGGCACCCAAGTTAAAAATGTAAAAAATGTAAATGTTAGTTAACAGTGGAAAACCTGAACCTGGGACAATGCACACAACCGTCTTGAAGAAATCAACTCCATCAAAAAGTCAGAGGCACCCCATCACATCAGAGTCCAAAACATGAGAGCACCCCTTCATATCAGAGTACCCGCATGACAGAGTCCACCACATAACAGTCTCCCCTGGAGTCCTCTCATCCCTCTCCAGGGCAAACAGAGTCTCCTGCTCGTAGCATCCTGGGGCAACCTATATTGCACCCCAATGTAATGTGGTACCCTGGTTGACAAACACTGCTTTAGGATGATACCATCCATTGCCTTGTGTCTTAACCATGAATCACTGTAGACAGGTATTTCAATGGAGAGCAATAATCTTTTACAGAGTTGAAGTGGATGTCAGTTTAGCTGCTATGGACATGGAGGAAGCTATCCCCTTTCTTCCTTCTTTTTCAAATACATTTATCTTATATCATGATCTGAAAGTCTATCTAAAGCTGAAACTTTTTGTTTTTAGTTTTGGATAGAATAGAGAAGGGCCCTATATAGCACTAAAAACCTAACAGGGGTGTAACCCTTCCCCACTCTATCCAAAACTAAATAAAATAGTTTGATAGTTTGGGCTATAGATAAACTTTAAAGATCTATTGTTGTTCATGATATTTCATAATGTATTGTAATGTAAACTGTATCTAAAGTGTTATTTAAAAAACAGGTGGAGTAAAGGATGAGACAATACTTTGGGGGACTAAGATTAGTTAATAAACATTATATTTCAGTCATATTTGTTTCTATTTGTGTCTTGTACTCCATACTGGTATTATGTTGATGAATGTTAGATACTTCATGTGAATCTGATATGCATTATAGAAGCTGAAAGTCTTGTTAAAACCACCCAGTGTTATTTAGGAATACCTGTGAATGTGATTAGTGAATTCAGAAAAGGGGAGGAGGTCTGAAAACTGAAATACGGATTATATAGATAGGCAAATAAAACATGCTTTCACCTGCATTTTGCTTGCATATCAGATAAGTGAGTTCCTTTACAGGTGCTTCTGACCTGCAGCAAACCTCCTAAGTTGCATCCAGCTACTTCAAGCTGTTTTACATTGACTTAAAGGATAAGTTCACCTTTATTCACCTTTTTTTTCTAAATTCCAGCTCCCCTGTGTACCAATATAGCATTAATGTACTACTTTTGCAGAAATTCAAAAGCTTTCCATTTTTTATACCCACCTTTATATCAGTGTCCAGATGGCTGTACAAAAAAAGCTTTTCCATTACTTCTGCCTTATTTCCTGCAAAGACTTTAGGTCATGACACAGGAAGGAGTTGACCAACTGACCTCATTAGCATACATGTGATAGGGGGCAACCCTGACGAGTGCCCCGCTTCAGGGAAAAATCAGACACCAGATTACCCATGATGTCTATGTATTTAGTGAGAACAGTGATCTATGAGTGATTGCTTTTCATTTGTGTATGTTGAATTGGGTGGTAGGTAGGAGGGTAGATGATGCAGGGTGTATGCTAATGAGGTCAGTTGGTCAACTCCTTCCTGTGTCATGACCTAAAGTCTTTGCAGGAAATAAGGCAGAAGTAATGAAAAAGCTTTTATGTACAACCATCTGGACACTGATATAAAGGTGGGTAGAAAAAATGGAAAGCTTTTGAATTTCTGCAAAAGAAGAACATTAATGCTATATTGGTACATAGGGGAGCTGGAATCTAGAAAAAAAAAGGTGAACTTATCATTTAAATAGAAAAAAAGCAATTCAGGCAGGAACAAAGGTGCATTTTGTCCAAAACCATACTTTCTGTTAAGCCTGAAAGAAACCTTAAGAAATATGTGTAAGACTATTTAACAATTTTGTTTTATAGCAAGGTAGTAAAATGTAGGTATTTCCTTTAAAACAGACATTTAAAAAAAAATCAACATTTTCATTCATTAAATGTCCAAAATAAACCAAACACCTTTATAAAACTAATATAGCCGTAAAACTATCACCATTCATTCACTATATTACCTACGTTTCTTGTAGATTTTCAGCTCATCACTGAACATTCACAGTCCTTAGTTAATTGCTGCACCTTACTAGTGAACCAGTCATTTCATCAGGTAATCAAAATTAGCATGGGGAGAAAATGTGCTTTTTAAAGAATAAATGCATTTTTATGGGTCTGGAATAGCTACACTTTGCCTTCTTATCTGTACAGTGCAGGCTAACAGTATAGGCATCTGTGGTTTATGTACAAGCCATAGTTGCTTATAACACTATCCATGGCCTTCACAGTCCCCAAGATAAAGGCAGATGGGTACCGTTTCGATAATAGTAGGGCCTGATACAGAGGCCACCTCCCTGAACTGTGTTGGAGACTGTACTCCTTGGTTGCTGATATAACATCACACATGCCTGCCCCAAACACTTACTGGGACTCACATGAATCACCAACGTTGATGCTATTATAATGCAATAAAGGTAAAGAAATACAAGAACAGATATGGTGGTAACAGTTTAAAGTGCTTAAAAGCAAAACTTTTCTTGGAGTTTTTAGAGTGGGAAAGGGTTCGACACCTGCCAAATTTTACTGCTGTTGGTGTTGCCCCTTGAAAGACTGACCTCTATATTAGTTCTGGTAGTCATTGTCACTGAGTCCAATGAACAGAGGTATACCGCTCAGGCAAACAATCCAGATAAATCCACAACAGGTACAGGCTCTGGCTCGCCACCACACACGATTCAACAGGGTCAGCCGCACACCAAGGGATTGATGAATATAGTGTATATTATTGATGCATAGGACACATAAAACACCAGGACATGAATACAGGACCTGTTAACGCGTTTCACATGATTATTATGATTAAGCACGAGATCACATGAAATGCATTAACAGGTCCTGTATTCATATCCTGGTGTTTTGTGTGCCCTATGGATCAATAATATACACTATATTCATCAATCCTCCGGTATGCGGCTGACCCTTCTTTCTGTTGCAGTCCTTGTCACTGAGACAGGGCTAATCCAAACTTTGTATTTATAAGGGTAAAAAGCAAGAGGAAATCTTCCAATGGGGACAAAAGTCTAAGATAAGAAGTCACCCTATTTTGGGGAGATTTCCTCTCATCTCCAATTGCATCTCCAAGACAAGGGTAAAGAGAAATCTCCCAAGCAAGACACAGGCAGCAAAACATAACCTGATAGGGGTTGTAACCCTTCCCTTCTCTATTAAAAAAAAAACACAGTTTGGCTTTAGCCACTCTTACCTGTTTCTGCCCCAGTTAAGTAAAAAAAAGTTTGTCTCTCCACTTTAAGCGTTGTTACAGTGACCATTTTATAGCAGTGAAGCTGTTATAAGTTAAATGTGGTGTTTGATATTAGAAAGTGAAATGGTGAATTGAAAATAGAATTATGAAAATATGACTGAAGTGCTACAAACTTGCCAGGATGCTTTGTTTTAACTTACCGTGACAATACTTGTGGATATAAATGAAGATGTGAGGATTATATTGTCATTTTAGTGTAAAAGTGGAGTTGAGCAGGATGGAGACTCTAATAGCTGTTAAACCAGAGAAATGCGTGAGGATTTGTGAATAAAAGAAGAACACACAGTGAAACGAAGGTGGAGGTAGAGATGAAAATATGTGCTCTGTTTATTAGTGAACAGTAAGCAGACACATACAGTTTGTATTCCCTACAGCCAACAGAAATGAACATTAACAGTAATGGACAACATATAGCAGTGGTGGTATTACAGTACAGTATGGTTTTACACAGCCGAGTAATTCTACATGTATGAATTCTCTACCCATAGAAGTCTTCCCAGTTGTGCACTGCCAGAGTAAAACATAGACACTAGCTTTTACCCCACTCCAGTTCTTTCACCCACCTCATCTTCATGTCTGTTTAGGTGTATTATAAGGGGCATGACAAAGACATATCAGCCCATGTTGCTGAATGATAACATTGTTATGCTACCAACAGATTTTGCTATGTAGTTAGAGTCTAAGAGGACATCTACAGCCCTTATTGATACCATCTCAAATGTATGGAAGCATGGCTCTAGTAACTGGTGTCCTCAGAAACCATAGCTTCATTGTGTGTGTGTGTGTGTGTAAAAATTAATATTGTTAAAAATGGAAGGGTAGTAGCATTGGGGCCCGGATATTTTAATTTTATGGAGCCCAGTAGAGCTTTATTACTCCTCTTGGTGGGATTTGGATACAGTTGAAGAACCAACCTACCCCTTCTACAACAAACTTTTTTTTTTCTCCTTTGTCTTTTTTTACCACCACGCTAGAGTGAATCTATTCCACTACGATAAATCATCAAAACCATTTCAATTATAAATATATTTGAACACCTATATACATCCATGGCTCTAAAACAAGTTGGAAGAAAACGGGAAATGGTATAGCATAATTAAATAAGACTTGTATTCCCTTTAGGTTATACGTGAAGGAAGCCTGTGGAAAGATGGAGAGTTTACTACTATGAATGGTTTATCAATAGGGGGGGGGAATCTATTTGTAGAACTAATTGTGTCTGATATTAAAGAATGAAAACAGCAGTAGAACCTCAAATTTATTAGATGCTCACTAACACATGAAGCGATAGACTCGTTAATAATAAACTATTTTTTGGTGTGTACATGTTTTTTAGTCACAGTTTATTTCACATAGCCATTTTGCCTATCCATTTTCTGGACAACAGCAGCTTACTAAAGGATTTTGCAAGCACTATTGATGTCATGAGTTTGTGCAAATTGATTGGATTGTCATAAAATATTGGCTAAAGGCACAAAATGGCTCGTCTCACTCTATATGCGAAAAAAAAACTTAAGCTGCTCGGATTATGTTTCAATGTAGAAGTGAGGTAGGTTAAAGGAGTGGAGTCAATCACATACATTATCTTTTCTCAAATCAGTCCTCTGTTCTAATCAGTAGGTTTAGTTTTCAGGATCTTCATTCACAGCAGAATGTAATGTATTAAGTATGGTGGGCTATTTTAAGGTGGTGTTGTAGATTACTGTGAGAACTTGTAGGACCAAAGAACTGATTTGAGAAAAGGTGGCTCTTGCACATGATTATAGCACTTAACATCATTCTACCATCCCTAATTTCTCCATCTTTAAAGTCGATCTAGTTACTTTTTCTTAGTATCAGACTGAGCCTCTTCCTCTGTTTCTTCAGCCTCTGGATTAAACACACTTACAGTAAAATCATTTGTTTCAGTGCCATATTTGTTCTTTGCCCGAATGCAGTATTTGCCAGAGTCGGATGTGGCGACGGTGGTGATGGTGAAGCTGGCATACTTTCCAGACTCAAATTTAAGGATGCAGTGGTCATCTCCAGGTAGTTCTCTCTCATTCTTCAGCCATGAGACCTCTGGCACTGGGTCTCCCCAAATATTGCATGTAAGGTTAAGTGCCTAGGAAATGGCAAGAATAATACAAATGAGTCACTTATCCTCTGTCAAGCAAATATGTCTCACTCAAAAGTCATGAAACTATAAATTATAGACATTTTATGGAATCTAAAGAATTGTAGCTGTTGCATCCACTCAGATTTTTTATTTCTTTGGCAGCAGGTGTACATTTATTCTCTTTTTGCTTTGCTCCCACTTTCATAAAACTTCATCTTTCTAGGGCCAAGACAATCACATTTGAGGGTTTGTTATTGGCACGGCCAAATCCAAAAAGAAGCAACAGAAATTTTTCTGTCCTTGGTAATATTTCAGATCTCTGGATGACTTCATAGTGGATCTTGTCACTATTCACCAGGGTAAAGCAGCTGAAGAGCTAGGCTACAACATTTATTATTTTTGATTGGGAATTAGATCAAAGGTTTTCACTATTAACTGCTCTCACCCCATTCTCTGACCTCCCATTTGATCAGCTGCACATACAACATGAGTAAAGAAGGAATTTTTTACCCTTCTATACATAGGAAAAGACACACAGAAAATGTTTTGTTGACAGTGAGGAGCAAGATGGCTTGAAAGCATGGAAGCCAACCACTGCAATACATCTAAATTACATTCATAATTATATGATATTGGTGAGGTCAATAAACAAAAATAAAACATTTTATTCAATACGTTTGCAAAAATGTATGTCATTATTAATTAATCCACAATCTTTTATATCGCCCTACTGTGATTTCACTGTGATGCTAAAAATATAGGTTGTGTTAATCTATTTGTCATTCTCACACTTTAAAGTGTCATTAAATCCTCGGTTTTTAAGCACTTTCAGCATTTTATTTACTCACTTAATGAGTATGCAGCTTCTTTAACTTTAAACTTTTGCCTATGCTCCAGTTCATTTATTAGTTTATTCCAGTTCATTTTTACCCCTCTCTTTTTCTTCAATTTAAATAGGGACATATGCAATGTTTTATGCGTATTGGTGTGTTCCCGAGTGTTTTTGATGCGTTTTACTGCATTCTAGTACAGTTCTGTGCAGAAAAAATGCAGCCTCTTCTACTTTTTTTTCTGTAACCGGAATGCACTGGAACTGCAAGCACTGATGTGAACTATGACATTGACAACCATATCACCTACTTTCTGTGCATTTTTGATGCAGAAAAAAAGCAACTGAAATGCATGTAATATGAACTGGCCCTTAGGGTAGATTCTTACTCTTGGAGCCACCCTTGCATGCAGGGACTAGAATTGCATGTTCCTACTTTGAGGTTGATTTACTAAAACTGAAGAGTGCAAAATCTGGTGCAGCTTTGAGTTTTTTTTGTCAAAGCTGAATTGAACAAGCTGAAGTTAGGAGCTAATTCGCTACCATGCACAGCGTCACCAGATTTTGCACTCTCCAGTTTTAGTAAATCACCCTAATGTCTGTATCAAAAGGAATCACAAAGCCCGTAGCCTAGGATGGTAAGGCACTTCCCTGCTCCTCCCTTCTCCTTTCTCCTTTTCCCTCCCTTCTCCAAGTTAACAGACTGGCTAAAGACAGCACTGTCCATTGGTCCCTTTTTATTGTGAAGATCAGGATAGCAGGAGCCAACAGAGAATTTTGACAAATAGCTTATGAAGAATGTTTATTTTTTGGTACTGTGTGTTAAACTAAAAAATGCTGAAAGATCTCTCAATAATAAAAAGCCATTTCATTGCTGATCTGAATTATTGAGGGTGATTCATAGTATTGGTAGGCAAACCCATCCCTGTATTATTGTTTAGTGTCATCCAAATAAAACACAACAAACCCTTTATATGTAGACTGCATTGTACATTCTTAATGATTAATTGGTGGTTTACAAATTGGGGAAAAACAGAGAGGGACTATTATCAGCCTCTGTTTCCTCTTGTACCAAATTATATTGTAACTGTAACGTCTACCTTCATTTTGTAAAGTGCTGCGCAAATTGTTGGCGCTATATAAATAATAATAATAATAATCTAATTAGCAACACTATGCAATGCAAATCAGGCTGACACTCATTTAGTGTGCCTCAGTTTTATACAATAGTTTTTTCATTGTATTTAAAAAAAATATACCAAGAGAATATAATATGCTTGGCTTGAGATGAAGGTTTGATTTTGAGCCATAATTTGCAATGATCTGCTATAACACTGGTTCAGTTTCAGAGTTATACACATACACGAAAACCCACAAGTCATTATCACATTCAGTGGTATGTCATATGTCTCTTACCTTTCCTTCCTGTATAGTTACAACATCAGGCAAACCTCCTACTACTCTTGCACGATCTAAAATAAAAGAAAACAGAAAACAAATTAGTTATGGAAATGCATATACACTCTGAAAAAGTCAGAATGAATAAAATATATCTGGTGCAGGACATGCACGATGGACCAACTGGAATGCACACAATGGGGTAGATTAACTAAAAGCATATATGTTGCCCATCTTGCAAGGAAAACTTAACTCTGCATGGGAATTTTCCTTTAAAACGGTATTAAACCCAAAACCGAAAAATGTTTCTACATTGCAGCTTACCAATTCTTAGATGTGATGTCTGCATTAGTTTTCTATTTTGTAGGCTTTCTTTCTCTCTTTTCACCTGGTGATCCAGCCAGTAACACACTAACTGTATTAGGGTGCCTACACTCTGGATGAAGGAGCAAAAAGAGACATCTTTGGACTGCAGGGTTGTAAATTTGGGGAAGGGAAGTATTAGAGGTACTAGCAGATTGAGGCACACTACAAAAATTGAAGCCAAGCTCCAGTTAACACTTTATAAGCAGTTATAACAAACAGTTTTTTTTCCTTTTGGGATAAAGGTTTTACATTAATATGTAAAAGCTGATCATTGTAAGCACTCCTGTCAGTGGTCAATGGTTTGCCTCAACTCTCGAACTGCTCTGCAGGACAGATTGGTCTGTAGCAGTGCTTTTTATTAGCACTGATCACTGTATTGGTGTCACTAGGGATGTCAGTCATGGACATGTTTAATAGCAAAAAGTAAAAAATATAGTCTTTTTTTCAAAATTGTCGGTCTCTTTTTGTTTATAGCTCAAAAAAGAAAAATCGCAGATGCCATCAAATACCACTGAAATAAATCTCTATTTGTGGGGGAAAAAGGATGTAAATTTAATTTGGGTGCAGCATTGCATCACCGCGCAATTGTCAAAAAATGGCCAGTAAGGGGGGTAAATCCTCTGGATGGCAAGTGGTTAAAGTTCTTCAAGTTTTATTCTTCAACTTTTACGTGTTCTAATTATGCTACCCAAACATACAAAGCAGTTACTCACTTCTTTCTGCTATTGCAGCTTGCCTGTTATTGGCGAGAAAGAAAACACAAAGATTAACATTTCTTCCATTGATCCCATGTTAATAAAGAAACTGGGTCACTATGTCCCAAGTTTATAAAGCTCTTTTCTGACACGTGTTTTGGGATTTAGCCAAGTAAGTACCAGCAACCAAATTCTGATATACCTTCAACACACTAAACTTTTAAATATTCTACAACAAAAGTGAGGAATGACAGATACAAATAAATGGTTACATATTTATTAGCACTATTAACACAATGCTGGCATAAAACTAAGATCCTGAACACGCAGGCCAGACACTATCCAAAATCAGTCAGTACAGAAGAAACTGGCCGACATGTGGCCCATGTGTACAGGTCCTTGTTTGATAGAAGCCGATCTCACAACCAGCCTATGTTGAACGAGCATGCTGGAAAACCAGCACCCCATCGACATCCGATCAGCGCTTGCAGCCAATGGCTGCGAGCGCTGACCACTTTGTTCTGATGGGGGGATCCGCCTTCCTTTCAGCAGGGAGAATGCTTTACCAACATTGAATAGTTAGTACAGAATCCTCCTTTTTTTTTTTCCGTCTAGCCCGCTGGGTTGAACGAAAAAAACTTACTGTGTGCACTAGGCATAAGGCTGACACTGATCCATATATGAATATCATAAAAGAATTTAGACAGTAACTAAACGCTTCACTACAGTGCCTGTCACTGCTTTCTCATACAAGAAATAAACATACAGACAGCACTGAGACAGAAAGATCTGCAAAGCTGGTTGAACTCCCTCTAACTGTGAAAAAGGAAGAATTGTATCAATATCTGGACTCAGCTAATGACGGCTCCTGCCAACTGTCTGTCATACAGATCAGTAAGAAAAGAATGTATTTATTTCCCCTTAGCTATACAGTCATCCTTGCTGGCATGACACATCATCTCTGTTTCAAGCTGTTGCATATCTGTGTCACTGATATAGTCATAACATACTCATAATAGTATGTCATCTTTATTTTTATACAGTAAATACATGTACTTCACAAATGAGTATGTAGTGTAATTACTACTTAGGTGCCAGTTGGAGTAACATACTGTATATTTTAAACAAGAACTCCACTAATCAGATTTGGCTGTAGGGGGACTGCTAAGTAGAAAACATGTGAAAATCAAAATTATTTTTGACAGCAAAAAATAAATATAGAATGAGCTGTCATGGCAGATTTTTTTTTAGTACAGTATTCTAAATACATTAACCTGATAACTACGTGTCTTGTGTAAACAGGACAAAATACTTACTTTAACCTCTGGAATTCAGCATAGGCCTCATCAAAAGCTAAAAAAGAAATAGACAATATACTAAATACGACTGATAAAGCTTTGGCCTATGCACTTTTTAAAAATTATATTATAAGGGTTAGTATGCATCTTACAATTGTACTATATAACACTGGATAATTGGAAACAGAATATGCATAAAATAGTCCTTACCTTGTCCAGACAAGTCAACGTCCCTAGTATGTGTTGCTTTGCCATCGAACATTTCCAGAACATACTTGCCCTTGTCATTTGGTGTGGGTTCATTTATCTGTAGCCACATCATCTCTCCAGTGACTCCACTCTTAACTCTGTCTGTGTACTTAATCTTGCCATCACTAAGAAACGAAAAAAATGACCATGAGATTAATGAAAGGAATGAGGCAGACCTGGCGTTGTTAATATTTTAAGACATCGCACATATAGATTTACTCATTACACATTTCTAAAATAATTTAGGTCAACCGTAGCCATTAGGCAGCAACTGGTTTATCCATATCTATGCCCACAGGATTATCTTCAGGAAATTTAAATCTGATTATCTATGTGCACCTTCATTCATTTGTGGTTATACTTGTTGTACTATAGTAGTTGATGATCCGATGACTTACTTGTGAACCCAGCTGAGTTTGAGATCATCCACAAAGTAGTTTACAAATGAATATAGTCTTATGCCTTCCTCGTTGCTCTGGATCTTGACTTGCGTGGCAGAGTCGGCTGGAAAAAGTAATCAAACTGCATTATATAATATATTGATGGTTTATGCCACGCATTGGTGGAATGTGCAAGAACACTAGGACAGTTTAAGAGTCCACTGTAACATAGGAAAACATAATTGTATTCACTGTGTTTGGATTTAAGTGATTACATATGAGGGACAGGTATAAGTTCTTCGATTTGTGACCTGCACTACAATATACTGTATACTCACTAGCCACTTTATTAGGTACACCTGTTCAGTTGCTTGGTAATAAAAATTGCTAATCAGCCAATCACATGGCAGCAACTCACTGTATCTAGACGTGGTGTAGACGACATGCTGAAGTTCAAACTGAGCATCAGAATGGGGAAGAAAGGGGATTTAAGTGACTTTAAACATGGCATGGTTGTTGATTCCAAACGGGCTGGTCTGAGTATTTCAAAAACGGCTGATCTACTGGGATTTTCATGCACAACCATCTCTAGGGTTTACATAGAATAGTCCAAAAAAAGAGAAAATATCCAGTCAGTGACAGTTGTGTGGATGAAAATGCCTTGTTGATGTCAGAGGAGAATGAGCAGACTGGTTTGCTGCAACATTGAGATGGTAGGGTTTGAATTTGGTGTAAACAACATGAAAGCATGGATCCATCCTGCCTTGTATCAACGATCCAAGCTAGTGGTGGTGGTGTAATGGTGTGGGGGATAATTTCTTGGCACTAGCAAGGTGTACCTAATAAAGTGGCCGGTGATTGTACTGATTAGCTACATTAAATTATGTTTTATTTGTTATTATTTTCAACTATGGCACCAAAAATGCTTTCAAATGACTATATAACTAATCGGAACTATTTAGCAGGCTGAAAGATGACTGTCAATGTACAAAAGACTTACCTATCTGTTTGCAAACTGCACTCATGAGATCATCAAATGCTGTAAAAATAGAAATGTAAATAGTTAAACCATGAACAATCACAGCATAGAATGACATAGTATAGCTGAAAAGAGTAGTGGAAAGGGATTGAAATAACTAATGTAGTGATCAAGACTGAAGGTTCTGGACTGTTTAAAGAGAAATGCAGCAGTGGATTAGTCCCATGATGTAAAATAGTACTACAGCGACAAAGAAGAGTGGCATATGAGTGTGATATTGGAGAATAGTCCCTAGTGTCTAGAAAACAGGGACATACATGTGCAGGAGTTGATAAGTCAAAGCTGTCATTACGGTACATTGAAATATGAAGGTGGATGAGAGAAGAGAGTACTAGTAGATAGAGAGAAAACTGCATTAATGGAGAAATATGACCATGGGTAGCAGTAAAGTAATCCAAATGTATAAAAGTAGACTGTGAAAGCATTACTGTACTACATAAATGTGTATTAGTGTAGAAGCATATTTGAAAAGATTTATATTAAGAAAGAATTCAGCAGTGCTTATCGCCAACGTAAAGTAATAAAACGATGTGCTAAAAAACAACACTTCTGCAGTAGCTACATGTGTGAAAGTGGAGAATATGGGAGAGAAATGGCACTGCTATTTAGAGGAGTTCTAAAAAGTTTTACAGTTGAAGTTGGCACAGTAATGCCAGATTAACACCATGTGCATAGCATTTAGAACACATTGACACGCATTATTTGCAAATGAGTTGGCATGCATTAACGTGCATTCTGTTGATGTGCTTTTTTTTTACACAGCAGAAGCCAAAACAATTTATTGTGTTTTTTGGGAGTCCTGTGAACTGAGACTATTGGATTTTAGCTTGAACATTACAACCAGATGGGTGTGGTTTTAATGGGCCCTTAAGAGTAGGATGAAATGAAGGATAAAATCAGAGAGAAGGATAGTTGCAGAGAGTCTGTAGAAGAGAGAAGTAAAAGGATAAGGAAACAGGGTGAAGAGGACGGCTGCAATAGAAAGGTCCACTAAAATAGAAAAGAGTATAATGATGAATCAGTAGAAGAGGAGTAGAATAGACTCACATACACATTAGAATATGATTGCACAATATCCTTTATGTAGGTGTAGGTATGTACTGCAAAGGCCTGCCTGTTTGAATACAAATTGATCGGATGGTTTAACTAGGCCATAATATTACAAAGTTTTGGTAAATCTAAAGTTGATTGTATGGTGAGGTTGTGAAGTGTATTGCGATTCTTACATTGCTGAGAACAGGAGCACAGAGATGAAATGGATAGAGGAATATATCATACAGAAGAAACATACAGAAGCATACAGAGGTGAAAGGGTATCGGTAAAGAAGGGGGCAGCAGAAAAAAAAAACACTGGCAAGAAATGTATAAAATCACACATACAAGGATAGGTGCTTCAACCTTCATAGCATGTTTTCCACAAGGAATATATATCTCACCATGCGAAACCAGTAAATCAGATCATATAGGATCAGCAACAAGGTGAACATGAATTGTAGAAAGTTTTATTCAGATGCAGAGTAAATATAGTTCCAGAATGCAAGCAAGACTAACACATTTCAGTCAAACAAGACCTTACTCATAATATCTATCAGTAAGGTCTTGTTTGACTGAAACGCGTAAGTGTTGCTTGCATTCTGGAACTATTTTTACTCCGCATCTGAATAAAACTTTCTACAATTCATCTTCACCTTGTTGCTGATCCTATATGATTTAAAGAAATTTATAAGGATGTAGGAATATGGGTGAAGTAATAAAAAAGGAAAAGCAAGGAGTAAATTTAGCTAATATACTTACATTAATCCCGTATTCCACCCACAGTGCCTAGGTGATGTCACAATTTTTCCAGTGAGATCCTGGGATCAAAGAGGATCCCAAATGTAGTAAGATGACACTCTTCCACTAGGCAAGAGTGTCTTATGAGATTTGGGGTACATGTCATTTCCCAGGAATCCTACAGGAAGAATGGTGACATCATTCCGTGTAGCGTGGAAGCATTCACACATGCATGCATACGCCCGGCATTAGCATTGGCACTAAATGGCCTATTTAAAGAGGAAGGCAATAACAGAGAGTATCACAGGAGACGTGAGGGGTGAATAGGGGTATGAATATGAGTGTAGGTATAGAGGTAGGCAGTAACTGTAGAAGAGAAAAGTATGAGGTGAAAGAGTATATTGGTATATGGGTAAATGTTTATGGGTAGAGGGGACCACTGTAGAAGAGTTGAATATATACATAAAGAAGCAGGGGTAAAGAGGAAGACAGCAGTAGGAAGCATTTCTGCAGATGAAAGATGTATGGGGGAAGAAAGAGGTGGAAGTGTCGGTAAACCTGAGAAAAATAATAGCCAGTAACACTGTAGAAGAATTAAATTCAGTCTCTGTAATGCTGGCCTTGACCCCCACACTGGCACCACCATCTTTGACATGTGCGCAAATGTGCTGAAGGGCCCTGTCCAGCCATGGGGACTTGGCAAAGACCTATGACACATCTGAGCACATTCCAAGTGCAGAGAAACAGAGATTTTGAACCTCCATAACTGTTCCATCTGATTGGTCCCAAAGGCCGGAAAGTACCCTTCAGCACATCTGTGCATGCATGGAATTGGGTGCAACAACGCTCACAAAAAAATCAAGAACACTAAAAAAAAAAAAGTGCATCTAATTGTGGGAGAGGGCGGGGTTGGAGCCAGGTGCAAATAATTTGGTTTTTGGGGTGAAGGTCTGCTTTAAGGTGAAGTAGCATCGAGGAAGGAAATAGCAGAGAGAAGTAAAATTACAAAAAAGGAAACAGAAAAAGGCCTCAAATGCTTTAACTTTTTGTAAAGAAAAAACATACCTTTTCCTTGTGCACGTGATTAATTTTTACCACTTGCCGTCCACCCTATAGCAGAAATACTTCTACAGGGTGGCACAGGTGCGCAAAATCACGTAAATTTATGTGATTTTCAGTTCTGGGTAGGTGGCCAATCATGCCCTTGGCTGTCAATCACCAAGTCCTGGCTGGTGATTACTCGCCGGCACCCAGTGATCACCAAGTAATACCGACAGGGGTAGAGAGCTGTATGTAAACTTTGGTTACATAGTCACATAGTCTGGCTGAAAAAAGGCAAATGTCCATCCAATTCAACCATTAAAAAAAAAAAAAAAAAAAAGTTATAATCCTATGCCCACAGTTGATCCAGAGAAAGGCAAAAAAAACCCCAGCAAAGCATGATCCAATTTGCTCCTGCAGGCAGAGGCCGAGAGGCAATCGGATATTCCCTGGATCAACTTTACCTATAAATGTTAGTATCCAGTTATATTCTGTGTATCCAAGAAAGAATCCAGGCCTTTTTTTATAGCAATCCACTGAGCTGGCCAGAACCAACTCTTGAGGAAGTCTATTCCACATTTTCACAGCTCTTACTGTGAAGAAACCTTTCTGTGTTTGGAGATTAAATTTCTTCTCCTCCAGACATAAAGAATGTCCCCTTGTCCTCTGTGATGACCTCAGGGTGAATAGCTCTACACCAAGTTCACTATATGAACCACTGATTTATACATGTTGATCATATCGTCCCTTAATCTCCTCTTCTCAAGAGAGAATTCAGTTCCTCTAACCTTTCCTCATGGCTGATCTCCTCCATGCCTCTTATCAGTTTGGTTGTCCTTCTCTGTACTTTCTCCAGTTCCCCAATGTTCTTTTTGTGAATTGGTGCCCAAAACTGAACTGCATATTCCAGATGAGGTCTTACTAATGATTTGTACAGGGGGAAAATGATATCTCTCTGGAGTCTATACCTCTTTTAATACAAGAGAGGATTTTGCTCACTTTAGAAACCGCAGCTTGGCATTGCATGCCATTATTAAGCTTGTGATCTACCAGATCCTTCTCCACCATTGATTCCCCCAGTCGTACCCCCCCAGTATGTATGATGCATGCATATTCTTAGCCCCCAAGTGCATAACCTTACATTTATCAACATTAAACCTCATTTGCCACATAGTTGCCCAATTAAACAGTGCATTGAGGTCAGCTTGTAAATTGAAGACATCCTGTAAGGACATTATTCCACTGCATAGCTTGGTGTCATCTGCAAAGACTGAAATGGGATTTTTAATCCCAGAACCTATATTGTTTATAAATATATTAAAAAGTAAGGGTCCCAACACTGAACCTTGGGGTACAACACTGGCAACCCTAGGCCATTCAGAGTATGAATCATTAACCATTACTCTTTGAATACGATCTTTTAGCCAGTTTTCTATCTGTTTACATATGGATTTTTCCAAGCCCATAGCCCGTAAACTATACAGCTCTCTCCCCTGTCAGCTCCTGTACACTGCTTTGTATGGCTCTGCATAGCAAAGCCATACAAAACAGTGTGCTTACAGTGAAGCACACACACACACACACACAGCACCTAATGTGAAAGAGCACACAGCACATAGTTAACCCTTTGATTACCCCACATGTTAACCCCTTCCTACCCAGTGCCATTAGTACAGTTTTAGTGCTTTTTATTAGCACTGATCACTGTATTGGTGTCACTGGGGATGTCAGTGAAACCAAGTCAGTTCCTCCCAGTGTCAGAATGCCCATCGCAGTCCCGCTATAAGTCGCTGTTCGCCGCCATTACTAGTAAAAACAAAATCTAGTATATACCGCCATTTGTAAACGCTATAACTTTCATGTAAACCAATTAATTTACAGAATACATTTTGGCCTAAAATCATGACGAAAAAACATCGATCTTTTTTTGTTTATAGCGCAAAAAATAAAAACCGCACAGGCGATCAAATACCACGAAAAGAAAGCTCTATGTGTGGGGAAAAAAAGGAAGCAAATTTAATTTGGGTGCAGCGTTGCATGACTGCGCAATTGTAAGTTAAATTAACGCAATGCTGTATCGCAGAAAATGGCCTAGTCAGGAAGGGGGGTAAATCCTCTGACCCTAAGTGGTTAAAATAGTTACAAAATTAAGAGAAAATACTTAACCACACAGAATAATAGATACCCAGAGGCGTACTATTCCATATAAACAAATTAAGAAAACAAATGTATCAAACTATTCAGTACTGACAGACAAGTATTAGAAGCAGGCAGGTGTGCAGAAACTTGTCCAGCGAGTCTTACCTGAATCTATCAGCTTGAGTATACTCTTGTCCTTCCCTCTGTCATCTTTCAGTATTAACTCATATATACCGGCATCCTTCCTTGTTATCTGGCAATATAAATATGAATATATAGGTTGATCCTCGTTGCAGATTAATGATGTCACCATGAACACGTTCATATTATTACAAGCACTCTCCTAGTGATGGGCCTCATCTTAGGGGCAATAAAATTCCTGTATATCATAGTTATAGTTAGAGATATATTCAGGGGGACTTACCTCAGTAATGAGCAACGTACATACGCCATCCTTAAAGTCATGTTTCTCATCTTCCATTATCTCCATGCCATCTTTGTACCACGTAATTGTGGTTTCTTTCTTCATATTAGCCACCTAGAGTGATGTTTAAAACATCAAAATACAGCCGGTCATTATGTAAATTACACCATTTTCCTGGAATATTAGAAAAACGTTCCAAGATATACTACAGACCAGTGTGTGATTCTATTTAGAATGGAGTCTTACATGTCCGTGTAAAATTTGAGACCCACAACTGTCAGCTTGTGGTTGAACTGGGACCCTAAAATTTTCAGTTCCCATCAGAACCCTGAAGAATGACTATATGATAAACCAGTGTAATACATATGAAATGTGTTGGCCTTGGACCCTTTGTTTCTTGGGTAATTTTTACAATGAAGCATTGTTGCCCAAGTGCCAGGGGCAGGAGAGGTGACTGATGTATCATTTCTTTAGGTCAAAGGAACAAAGTCACAAGATATTCTGCTGAGAGTGACATCTAATAACCTCACAGTAGGAGATAAAAACCTGATTAAAGTAGAAATCCTTAAGTCTGGGGGAGATGAAAAGAGGTTTTGGGGTAGATAAGAAGCAAAAGTGTGACTTTTCAGATAACGAATATGGTGGTTGAATGTGACGCTGTTATCCTTGTGGAACCCTTCTGCTAGCTCCTCCTGTGGTGGGTGTGGAGCTGCCCACTATTGGACCGCTTCCAGTAAAATGGGTTTTTAATGCGGAGGTCCGGGCAAGACCAGTAGAAGACCCCCCCCTTAGTGGTCAGAGGATGATCTGACGCTGGGATTTTTGCCAAGGTTATATGGGTTCATTGACTGGTCGCACCTACGGCTTCTCCGTGACCCCCTGGGCAGTTTGGTTCCAATGGGATTTGTTCCTTCCAGCTTCTAACATAGCTTTGGTAATGTATTAATTCTATGCTGTGATGCTATCAAATGATGTGTCTGTTTCATGCTGTAATGCTCACATTATTATTGGTGTGTGTTATTATGCAGATTGTGATGACTATAAGATATATCCTCCTGTGTGTTGTGTGATAATAAAAGTGGAGGTTTTGACAGTGCAAGAATATTGCAGTTGGATTCTGTTATTTCTTGGAGTGCTGGTTGAATGCTATGATGTGCCGGGGCAGGTATTCATTTGGTTTCACATGCATAGACTATGTAATGGTTTAAATGCTGAATAAAAGGTACCTGCATGACTATATGTTGATTGTGTGCGTGTATATGACTTGTTTTCCGAGGGGGAGAACAGTTAGTAAACAAAACAGTTCTCCTCCCTGTCAGCTCGTGCACACTGTTTTGCATGGCTGTGCACAGCACAGCCATACAAAGCAGTGTGCTTACAGTGAAGCACACAGACACAGCCTCATAGTAAAACCCACCCAGCACACAGTTAACCCTTTGATCTCCCCAGATTTAACCCCTTCCTGCCCAGTGCCATTAGTGCAGTGTTAATGCTTTTTATTAGCACTGATCACTGTATTGGTGTCACTGGGGATGTTAGTGACACCAAGTCAGTTCCCCCTCAGTGTCAGAATGCCACCGCAGTCCCACAGTCCCGCTATAAGTTGCTGATCGCTGCCATTACTAGTAAAAATAAAAAAAAATAAAAATCTCAGTATATATACTGCCATTTGTAAACGCTATACCTTTCATGTAAACCAATTAATTTACACGTGTTGGGATTTTGTTTAGCAAAAGCATGTAGCAAAATACATTTTGCCCTAAATTTATGGCAAAATTAAATTTTTTTAATTTTTGGCTGGTCAAGTTTATTGGCAAAAAGTAAAAAATATTGTTTTTTTATCAAAATTGTCGTTTTTTTCATAGTGCAAAAAATAAAAAACGATCAAATACCACCAAAAAAAAGCTAAATTCATTTGGAAAAAAAGGACGTAAATTTCATTTGGGTGCAGCGTTGCATGACCCCGCAATTGTCAGTTAAAATAACACGGCACCATAATGCAAAAAATGGCCTGGTCAGGAAGGGGGGTAAATCCTCAGGAGGGAAAATTATCTTGCAGCCCATAGATCCAGCACAGGTCCACCACAGTCTGCAGGCAAAATGCAGACAAAAAACAGAACAGGCTCAGATGACACAAAACTTACATCCATCCCATTCAGCAAGGGAACTGCTCATTGATCCCCCGATTGTACGAAGCAATGTGCTCCCATTTAAAGGACCTTAAGTGCTTTGAATGAAATTAGTTGATGGCAAGAAAGAATGTTTGACAAGTGATTTTTCTACAAATGTTTGAATGGAAACTAACCACATATTGCCAGCTTTATACTATGACAATATCAATGCATTTATGGGTAAAGAAACAAGGTGGGCATAAACTAGACAAGATGGGGGCTGCATAGTGGCTAAATGGTTAGCACTTCCTCCTCGCAGTACTAGGGTCGTTGGCTCAAATCCCAACCACAGCAAAACCTGCCTGGAGCTTGCACGCTCTCCCTGTGCAGGTTTCCTCCTGGTACCCCAGTTTCCTCCCACACCCCAAAGACATACCATTAGGTTAACTGGATCCTGTCAAAATTGGCCCTAGTATGTATATGTATGAATGTGAGTTAGGGACCGTAGACTGTAAACCCCTTGAGGGTTAGGGACTGATGTGCATGTACAGTATATATGTAAAGCGCTGTGTAAATTGATGGCACCATGTAAGTATCTGTAATAAATAAATAATATAAACAGATGAGTGGAACTCACATTATCCATTTAACTCTTCCTTACCTTACTTTTCAGAAGAACATTGCACTCAGGAGTAACTTCCCATGCAAGGTACTCCACAAAATGAGGACCTTTTCAAGAAAGGAGGGGAAATATTCATTGTCAGCATCAGAATAACAATAATAATAATTCAAAACAAATTGTTCCTCTAAGCCTAGATTCACACTTGTGCAGGTGGCTGCTGCTGCGGCACTGCACATGTTCCTGCAGATGCAACCACCTGCACGTAAAACATGCTGCTGCTCAGGAGATGTATGGGGGTACCATTAGTTCTAATGGCACCCACCAGTGTTGCCAACTGTCAGTATTTATACAGGCAGCCAGTAAAAAACAAGCTCTTTTCTCTTGCTAGTATATAAAAGTGACAAGAAAAGGTTGCCAGTTAAAAATATGGCTATGGCACTCGGCTCAGAAGTGCGCATGCACAGTTCTGGTCTGGAGCCTGCCGAAACCATCTGAGTATCTGCTACAGTGTTTTTGGGTGGCGCCAGCAGAGGGTGGGTCTGGCAGAGGCAGTGCCTGAGCATGTTGTGTGATGTCATGGTGCAAGGGAGCTGAGTGGAGTGACCGGAGCTTCTTGTGTGTCTGTCAGTGCTGTATGGACTGGAGTAGACTGAAAGGACCACCTGGCATGGAGAGAGATTGTCCCTGTTACCAGGGGCGTCCTTAGGGTTGGTGTCACCAAGTGTTACCTTGGTGACACCCCCTCCGACGATCTCCGCAGGATGGATCGGATCTGTGGATTGAGCACAATGGATCGGAGTCCGATCCATTATCCTCCCCAATCCGCAGATCCGATCCATCCTGCGGGGATCGTCGGCTTGCAGCCTATACGGGGTTAACTAATCTCTCCACGAAAAGGTAAGTTTGAAAGCAAGCCGATGATCCCCGCAAGATGGATCGGATCTGCGGATTGGGGAGCATAATGGATCGGACTCTGATCCATTATGCTCAATCCGTAGATCTGATCCATCCTGCGGGGATCGTTGGCTTGCTTTAAAATTTGCCTTTCCGTGGAGTGGGTTCGGTGTCACCCCATGCGATAGGTGTCACCCAGTGCAGCGCGCTCCCCCTGCACCTGCCTAGGGACGCCGCTGCCTGTGATTCAGGAGGGGACGTGTCAAGTCATGTCGGTGAAGTGTCATCATCAACTGTGCTGCTGCACACTGCTGTCAGTGTCACTATGAGAATCAATTTCATATGTGTGTGCCTGCCCATTCTAATTTCTTGCCCTCCAGAGTCCTATCCCTGAGCTACTTACCTACTTTATCAAAAAATAAAATAAGAAATATGTTATTGTCCTCATATCGACCTCAAATCACATTGCTAAGTGCATATTGTACTTGTTTGTAGCCTAAATACTGAAATTTGCACTTAAAACTGTAACTTTTTAACTTTTGGAAAATTTCAATCTGGTAGGATGACATCACTGGCACCCCCACACACTGGAAACCACAGAACAGTTTCCCACACTGAACTGTGCGGTCTCCCTGTGGGTGCATTTTTTGAAAAGGTGCATGGACCTTTTTCCTGCATTTTCAGTGGATACAGCAGCCTATTCAAGTGGATGGGCTGCTGTGCACGAGCAATGCAGCCTTGGAAAACTGTATGTATGTGAACCAGGGCTCAACGTGTGTTATTGAGGGCACAATGGAAGCAGCTATAGCAGCAATGGGCAAACTACGGCCCGCGGGCCGTATACGGCCCGGCGGACCTTTTAATCCGGCCCGCGGAGCTAGGCTCCCGCTAGGCTCCTCTCACAGTCCGCCCTGAAGACCGGTGCAGCAAGAAAATCTGTCTCCTGTGAGGATCTGTCCCCCTTGACGTATCTGCGCATGTGCCAGAGATCGCCGATTGGCTGCTAATGCCTGAAACTGGCACATGCGCAGATATGTCGAGGGGGACAGATCCTCATAGGAGACAGATTTTCATGCTACACCGGAACGAGCCGGGAACACGGCGAGAGGAACGCGCGGAGCAAAGGTAAGTGAATTGACACAGGGGGGACTTGGGGACTTAATATGGGGGATGAATTAATATGGGGAATGAATTACTATATGGGGGATGAATTACTATAGGGGGGATGAATTACTATGGGGGATGAATTACTATAGGGGGGATGAATTACTATATGGGGGATGAATTACTATATGGGGGATGAATTAATATATGGGGGATGAATTACTATATGGGGGATGAATTACTATAGGGGGGATGAATTACTATGGGGGATGAATTACTATATGGGGGATGAATTACTATAGTAGGGATGAATTACTATATGGGGGATGAATTACTATATGGGGGATGAATTACTATATGGGGGATGAATTACTATAGGGGGGATGAATTACTATAGGGGGGATGAATTACTATATGGGGGATGAATTACTATATGGGGGATGAATTACTATGGGGGATGAATTACTATATGGGGGATGAATTACTATATGAGGGATGAATTACTATATGGGGGATGAATTACTATATGGGGGATGAATTACTATGGGGGATGAATTACTATATGGGGGGTGAATTACTATATGGGAGATGAATTACTATGGGGGATGAATTACTATATGGGGGATGAATTACTATAGGGGGAATGAATTACTATAGGGGGGATGAATTACTATATGGGGGATGAATTACTATAGGGGGGATGAATTACTATATGGGGGATGAATTACTATGGGGGATGAATTACTATATGGGGGATGAATTACTATATGAGGGATGAATTACTATATGGGGGATGAATTACTATGGGGGATGAATTACTATAGGGGGGATGAATTACTATATGGGGGATGAATTACTATGGGGGATGAATTACTATATGGGGGATGAATTACTATGGGGGATGAATTACTATGGGGGATGAATTATTATGGGGGATGAATTACTATATGGGGGACGAATTACTATATGGGGGATGAATTACTATAGGGGGGATGAATTACTATGGGGGATGAATTACTATAGGGGGGATGAATTACTATAGGGGGAATGAATTACTATATGGGGGATGAATTACTATATGGGGGATGAATTACTATGGGGGATGAATTACTATGGGGGATGAATTACTATATGGGGGATGAATTACTATAGGGGGGATGAATTACTATGGGGGATGAATTACTATAGGGGGGATGAATTACTATATGGGGGATGAATTACTATATGGGGGATGAATTAATATATGGGGGATGAATTACTATATGGGGGATGAATTACTATAGGTGGGATGAATTACTATGGGGGATGAATTACTATATGGGGGATGAATTACTATATGGGGGATGAATTACTATGGGGGATGAATTACTATAGGGGGGATGAATTACTATGGGGGATGAATTACTATATGGGGGATGAATTACTATATGAGGGATGAATTACTATATGGGGGATGAATTACTATATGGGGGATGAATTACTATATGGGGGATGAATTACTATATGGGGGATGAATTACTATGGGGGATGAATTACTATATGGGGGATGAATTACTATAGGGGGAATGAATTACTATAGGGGGGATGAATTACTATATGGGGGATGAATTACTATTGGGGGGATGAATTACTATAGGGGGGATGAATTACTATATGGGGGATGAATTACTATATGGGGGATGAATTACTATATGAGGGATGAATTACTATGGGGGATGAATTACTATAGGGGGGATGAACTACTATATGGGGGATGAATTACTATATAAGGGATGAATTACTATGGGGGATGAATTACTATATGGGGGATGAATTACTATGGGGGATGAATTACTTTATGGGGGATGAATTACTATATGGGGGATGAATTACTATGGGGGATAAATTATTATGGGGGATGAATTACTATATGGGGGACGAATTACTATATGGGGGATGAATTACTATATGGGGGATGAATTACTATAGGGGGGATTAATTACTATGGGGGATGAATTACTATAGGGGGGATGAATTACTATATGGGGGATGAATTACTATATGGGGGATGAATTACTATAGGGGGGATGAATTACTATGGGGGATGAATTACTATATGGGGGATGAATTACTATAGGGGGGATGAATTACTATATGGGGGATGAATTACTATATGGGGGATGAATTACTACGGGGGATGAATTACTATATAGGGGATGAATTACTATATGAGGGATGAATTACTATATGGGGGATGAATTAATATATGGGGGATGAATTACTATGGGGGATGAATTACTATATGGGGGATGAATTACTATGGGGGATGAATTACTATAGGGGGAATGAATTACTATAGGGGGGATGAATTACTATATGGGGGATGAATTACTATATGGAGGATGAATTACTATAGGGGGGATGAATTACTATATGGGGGATGAATTACTATATGGGGGATGCATTACTATATGGGGGATGAATTACTATATGGGGGATGCATTACTATATGGGGGATGAATTACTATATGAGGGATGAATTACTATATGGGGGATGAATTACTATGGGGGATGAATTACTATAGGGGGGATGAATTACTATATGGGGGATGAATTACTATATGGGGGATGAATTACTATGGGGGATGAATTACTATATGGGGGATGAATTACTATGGGGGATGAATTACTATGGGGGATGAATTACTATGGGGGATGAATTACTATATGGGGGACGAATTACTATATGGGGGATGAATTACTATGGGGGGTGAATTACTATATGGGGGATTAATTACTATAGGGGGGATGAATTACTATAGGGGGGATGAATTACTATGGGGGATTAATTACTATGCTTACTATGGGGGAATATTACTATACTTACTATGGATGACACATACACATCATTCATCTACTCTTGGTCCGGCCCCCGGGTCCAATATATGAACCCATTGCGGCCCTCAAGTCAAAAGGTTTGCCCACCCCTGAGCTATAGTCTTTGGGAAAAATTCACCCTCTATTGGCCAGAGCAGTATTTACATTTCTGCCAAAACCTTTTCATTACATAAGATAACAAATTAATGTGTTTAAGCAAAAAAAAAAAATGTCGTTTTAATGCAGTCTATAGACAAATAATGTGACAAAAAAAAATCTTTGTTTTACTTTGATCGGTGTTGGTTACAGGGGATAAAAAGTATACATTTTATTTTATAATTGGTCCTGTGAAAATGACACTAAATTATGATTCTAGTGCAGTGTTACGTTATTTACAAATTAAATAAAGGCACTTTTTTTTTTGTTTTATATGCAACACTAAAAAATAAGTAACAAAACAAAAAATTTAAATGTTTTAAAGTTTGGCCTGAAAATGTAAATGTTAGTACAAATAAAAAAAAGTATCACAAACATTCCTCAGTTGTCTTTGCACATTCAGAAATGTTGAGTGTCTGCCCTCTAGTGGTTGGTGCATGCATGCAACAGGCATAAGTTATACATGTAAAGTAGAAGGTTTGCATGATGAGTTACATAGGTACATTTCTGTATGTAGCAAAAATGCACCTGAATTTATTTAGAACATGAAATTATGCACACTGACATTTAAAGTATAGTATGCTTCACAGCCGAAAACTGGAACCAGCAAGCTTTTATTTTGTTCAAAATATCAACAAAAAGACAGTGGTCATCTAATATTTGTGTTGACGCATTTCACACCTAGGGCCCTATGAGTAAGCATTGTTGTTATGACTAAGAACTGTTGTGTGAAGTGCGTCAATGCACTTATTAGATAACCCCTGTGTCTTTGCTGATGTTTAGAACAAAATAAAAGCTTGCTGATTCCAGGATTCACCTGTGAAATGGACTATTCTTTAAATGTCAGTGCAGTATTGCAGCAGACAAAGGCTGGGATCCCTGGCTGTTGCTGGAACGTAGGTGTTTTGAGTTTCCTTATGTAGTAACAGCTTCCTGTTGAATTTTTCCCAAAATGCAAAAACAGGAATGGATTTACAGGTGGAGGCCACTGATAATTGTTTCCCTACTCATCTTTTCTGACTGTTTTTCATTAGTTTTGCATTTGTCTAGGGTCAGTGTCACTACTGGTAACATGAGGTGATACCTGGACCCTACAGAGGTTGCACAGGCAGCCCAACTCCTCCAGGATGGAACATCAATACGTGTCATTGCTAGAAAGTTTGCTGTGTCTTCCAGCACAGTCTCAAGAGCATGGAGGAGATTCCAGGAGACAGGCAGTTACTCTAGGAGAGCTGGACATGGCTGTAGAAGGTCCTTAACCCATCAGCAGAACCAGTATCTGCTCCTTTGTGCAAGGAGGAATAGGATGAGCACTGCAAGAGTCCTACAAAATGACCTCCAGCAGGCCACTGGTGTGAATGTCTCTGACCAAACAATCAGAAAGAGACTTCACGAGGGTGGCCTGAGGGCCCGACATCCTCTAGTGGACCCTGTGCTCACTGTCCAGCACCATAGAGCTTGATTGACATTTGCCATTGAACACCAGAATTAGCAGGCCCGCCACTGGCGCCCTGTGCTTTTCACAGATGAGAGCAGGTTCACCCTGAGCTCATGTGACAGATGTGAAAGGGTCTGGAGAAGCCGTGGAGAACATTATGCTGCCTGCATCATCGTTCAGCATGACTGTTTTGGTGGTGGGTCAATGATGGTCAGTGATGATCTGGGGAGGCATGGAGGGATGCACAGACCTCCACAGGCTAGACAATGGTACCCTAACTGCCATTCGGTATCCGAATGAAATCCATGGACCCATTGTCAGACCCTACACTGGTACAGTGGGTCCTGGATTCCTCCTGGTGCACGACAATGCTCGGCCTCATGTAGTAAGAGTATGCAGGCAGTTCCTGGAGGATGAAGGAATTGATACCATTGAATGGCCCCCACGCTCACCTGACCTAAATCCAATAGATTTCATGGGATTTCATGTTTCAGTCCATCCGATGCTGCCAGGTTGCACATCAGACTGTCCAGGAGCTCAGTGATGCCAAGGTCCAGATCTGGGAGGAAATACCCCCCGACACAATCCGTCATCTCATTAGGAGCATACCCCGACGTTGTCAGGCATGCATACAAGCACGTGGAGGCCATACAAATTACTGAGTGCTATTTTGAGTTGATGGAATTACATTTCAGCAAAATGGACTAGCCTGCTGCATCATTTTTGCAATTTTGATTTTCGGGGTGTCTTTGAATTCAGTCCTCTGTAGGTTAATAATTTTCATTTCCATCAAACAATGGGCATCCTTACATTTCTAACACATTACCCAGTTCATATCAGTAGAGATATCCAGCATGATATTTTTCCCCATTGAGATCTCATGTGTTTTCAAAGTGTTCCTTTAATTGTTTTGAGCAGTGTGTGTGTGTGTGTGTATATATATATATATATATATATATATATATATATATATATATTAGTTTGCCTAAGACTGGATTAGTGAAAGTATTACAGGTCCAAACACTTGTACTCCTTTTTAACATATATATATATATATATATATATATATATTATACTGTATACACCTCTCTCTCTCTCTCTCTCTCTCTCTCTCCCTCTATATATATATATATACAGTCATGGCCGAAATTGTTGGCACCCTTGATATTTTTCCTGAAAATCAAGTATTTCACACAAAAAAGGTATTGCATTAACACATGTTTTGCTATACACATGTTTATTCCCTTTGTATGTATTGGAACAAATATAAAACAGAGGCAGAAAAGCAAATATGACATAATGTCACACAAAACCCCAAAAATGGGCTGGACAAAAGTATTGGCACCCTTAACTTAATATTTGGTTGCACACCCTTTGGAAAACATAACTGAAATCAGTCGCTTCCTATAACCATCAATAAGCTTCTGACACCTCTCACCCGGAATTTTGGACCACTCTTCCTTTGCAAACAGCTCCAGGTCTCTCTTATTGGAAGGACACCTTTTCCCAACAGCAATTTTAAGATCTCTCCACAGGTGTTCAATGGGATTTAGATCTGGGCTCATTGCTGGCCACTTCAGAACTCTCCAGCGCTTCTTTGCCATCCATTTCTGAGTGCTTTTTGACGTATGTTTGGGGTCATTGTCCTGCTGGAAGACCCAGGATCTTGGACGCAAACCCAGCTTTCTGACACTGGGCCCTACAGTGCGACCCAAAATCCTTTGGTAATCCTCAGATTTCATGATGCCTTGCACACAGTCAAGGCACCCAGTGCCAGAGGCAGCAAAACAACCCCAAAACATCATTGAACCTCCACCATATTTTACCGTAGGTACTGTGTTTTGTTCTTTGTAGGCCTCATTCCGTTTTCGGTAAACAGTAGAATGATGTGCTTTACCGAAAAGCTCTATCTTGGTCTCATCTGTCCACAAGACGTTTTCCCAGAAGGCTTTTGGCTTACTCAAGTACATTTTGGCAAACTGTAGTCTTGCTTTTTTATGTCTCTGTGTCAGCAGTGGGGTCCTCCTGGGTCTCCTGCCATAGCGTTTCATTTCATTTAAATGTCGACGGATAGTTCGCGCTGACACTGATGCTCCCTGAGCCTGCAGGACAGCTTGAATGTCTTTGGAACATGTTTGGGGCTGCTTATCCACCATCCGGACTATTCTGCGTTGCAATCTTTCATCAATTTTCCTCATCCGTCCACGACCAGGGAGATTAGCTACAGTGCCATGGGTTGCAAACTTCTTGATAATGTTGCGCACTGTGGACAAAGGCAAATCTAGTTCTCTGGAGATGGACTTGTAACCTTGAGATTGTTGATATTTTGCCACAATTTTGGTTCTCAGGTCCTCAGACAGTTCTCGTCTCCTCTTTCTGTTGTCCATGCTTAGTGTGGCACAGACAGACACACAATGCAAAGGTTAAGTGAACGTCTCTCCTTTTTATCTGCTTTCAGGTGTGATTTCTATATTGCCCACACCTGTTACTTGCCCCAGGTGAGTTTACAGGAGCATCACATGCTTGTAACATTCTTATTTATCCGCAGTTGTGAAAGGGTGCCAATACTTTTGTCCAGCCCATTTTTGGAGGTTTGTGTGACATTATGTCGAATTTGCTTTCTTTCCTCCCTTTTTTTGTTTTGTCCCAATACACACAAAGGGAATAAACATGTGTATAGCAAAACATGTGTTAATGCAATACGTTTCGTGAGAAATACATGATTTCCTGGAGAAATATCAAGGGTGCCAACAATTTCGGCCATGACTATATATATATATATATATATATTTAACTCATATGCCATATGGGTTAAGAACATGAATTATTGAAATGTTCTGATTCCCTTTACCTTGTTTCCGTATCCATTCATGTCTCTGGAATCTAGCTTCTCTTTGTAGTTTCTCAAACACTGTGGAAAATAAATGCATTTTTTTATAATTTTGAAAATAAAATATAAATGCTCATCTAGTAACAATCTAGGCCTGTATTTATTACTACCTTTTTTAAAAAAGTTTTTTCTACCTTATTCTTTTACTAAAATCTATATGTATATTTAAGAATTCATAGAAGCAGTTTGTTCTTATAAATCTTGATCAGGATTAGGGAGCTTAAGAGTAAGTTTTCCATAGACCTCCCAAAAGTGTAAAACCTTTGAAAGTGGCCATGACGTAGCCTAAAAAGTTCCTTAGCAAACAATACTACTAAAGAGCAAGCATATGTACTGTATTAGTATCCAGATCAGTCCCTAGGAACAGGCTGTATACAGTGACTCTACTTCTCTCCAAATCAAGATAGACCTGCTACCCTGGTACCAAGCCCTGTCCCCTGGGGGGGGCCTCCAGGAGCCTAGATATATTGTGTTATTGTTGACACTGAAAAAAAGTCCTAACAGCCTAATTACATACCCTCTCCAATAAGAACCAGACTGGACTGGTTTGTTGCTCTTCCATCCTGTAGCTGGAAGGTAAATGTTCCTTCATCCTCATCCTCCAGTGTGTCCATGATCATCTCAACAATGCCAGTCTTACTGTCCAAATTCATCTTGTATTTCTTGAAACAAAGCAATGTCAATGTTTAAAGAGTAGAATATTTTCTATATAAAGCAAGAGTTCATATTCAGTATATATTGCAATGGCTAATTGTATGATATTCTGTATGCTATTTATAAAATGAAAACCTTTAATTCTGAAAGCCAAAGTAAGCAAATGTTTTGTATTCATACTTGAATCTTAGTGTGCTTTGTGTAATTCCTCCAGATATAAAAACTGGACACTGCTGCTCTCTATTTTTGTGCAGGGTGACTGGTCTTGTATTCGCCCTTCCCTGTAGTTTTCTGCAGGCAGCCTGTAGTGGGTGGACTTGCCAGATCTCTCCCATAGCTCAGCTTTCTGCACAGACTATGTACAGACCAGTGATTATGTCACTGCTACTTTTATAAGGCATATCAATAAGCTTGGAAACGTAAAAGGCAGTTGGTTTATATCCTTTTAGGCTATTGAGGAACATATTCAAATGAAAGAATTTGTGCCCAGGGGTCGGCTTTAATCTCTTCCTTACCATCATAAGTTTAAAAGCAATAGATAGGTGGACATGTATTTCTGCAGTGCTGTTCTAAAGTGTACAGCAGAAAAAAAGGCACAGGCAGCCAATGCGCCTGTTAATGGCTGTGATCTGTGTTGTCATTGGACAGCTTAGATCACAGACGAAAGGTACAGAGGCAATCTGAGCTGCCTTGTACCTTGTGAACATTGTGATGACCAGTGATGACAAATGTACATATGTAGGAAGGATAGGAAGAGACTATTTATTAATGAAGATTTGTGAATAAAGGAAACAGATGCTACAATGAATTCATGGTAAGGGGGTTGCACTTTTTTTTAACCCTTTAATCCCCTCCTCCCCTGTACATTTCATCTTCATCAGGGCTGGATGCAGAGTGAGGTGGGCTATCCCCCCCTAGATTATAGTAGCGCCCCCTTTCCCCCTTCTCAGGAGCATACCTGTGAGTGTGCTGGAGATACTGCTGTGGAAGTAAGAATGACAGCTGCAGTGATTGAAATGCATATGATTCCACATATCAGAGAATGTAATTATTAATTCATTGAAATGTGTAATCAATCACAAATTGTAATACTGTGGCCAATTGGGATTTCCTGACACTGTCATGTGACAGCATCAGATCTCTCCTGATTGGCTGCAGTTTCAAAAATGTTTTTAGCTACTGTACACACACTACACTTTGTTTTAAAAAAAAGACCCATGGCTGCTATAAGGAAGGCAAAGAAGAGGGGTGATGTTGTAAGTTGTGCAAGAACAGATGAACCTTGGACAAGGTGGTAGGGTAGGGGGATCCAGAGGTGACAACTGTGGATGGAAGAAGGAAGATGCAGAGGTGACAACAATGCATAGAGGAGGGGGATGAAGAGTTGACAACTGTGAATGGAGGGATCTGATACAGAGGTGACAGCTGTGGATGGAGGAAGGGGGATTCAGAGATAACAACTGAGCATATCTGTGTGACAAGTGTGGCTGGAGCAAGGGGGAAATGCAGAGGTAGCAACTATGAATGGAGGAAAGGGGTGCAGAGGTGACAGCTGTAGATGTAGGAAGGGGGATGCAGAAGTGACAACTGACTAAATCTGGCCATGATCTCCATGGTGTCTTTGTGTCAACTGTTGATGAAGGAAGGGGTATTCAGAGGTGACAGCTGTGGACAGAGGAAGGGAGATGCAAATGTGATGGCTGTTTATGAAGAAAGGGACATGCCGAGGTGACAAATGTGGAGAGAGGAAGGAGGATGCAAAGGTGACAACTGTGGATGGAGGAAGAGAGATGCAGATGGTACAACTGGCTAGATAAAGCCCTGGTCCCATGATCTTTCTCTTTTCTATACTAACTCCTTCACCTCTCATATCCTGCTCACTAACCCCCCTCATATCCATCCTCCCAATGACCTGTGAATTAACTGCTTCACCTTCTTCTTCATCTTAATACAGGTACGTGTCTTTATTTCCAAACACTGGAAAAATTAGAACACCTTGGGATATGTACACTACAGAAAGTGGTCATTTTGGGTGGTTTTGTGCTGTCCTGGCATTTTTATTTGATATGTTTTGTAACAGAAAGTAAGGGAAACTGTTTTTTTATTATAAAAAATGTTTGGTCTTTCATTTAATAATTAAAAAAAACAGTAGTTATTAAACACCACCAGAAGAAAGTTCTTTCTGTATAAAAAATTATATAAAATGAATTTGGGTAAAATTTGTATGGCTAGGTAATTGTGAGTCAAGCTATTACACCTATCACAGCACTGAAAACTGAAATATGGCCTGATGATGGAAGAGTATTACAGGTACTCAAGTGATTAAACTAATAGTCTTTATAGAATTAATTTGTTTTCAGGTTTTTTGCTAAATCTAGACATCAACATGTTAAACTGTATTTGATATTATACAAAAATCACTCACATCCCCATGGTGGACCTCTTTATCATTGAAGACATAGTTGCACTTAGCACTAGCAGAAAGTTTCTCAGCCTGCATCCAAAAGCGAATCTGACCTTTTTCAAGAATCTCTACAGCCAAGCCAGATTTCAGAGGAATAACTGCAAAAGGGAGAGAAATATGAATGTAGGAGATTTTGCCTCTCCAATTCTAGCACATGCAAAGATTTAGAGACTATTTTCTCAATAAAACGACATTTATTAAAGCTGTGGAAGTGAAAAGATCACTATCAGAGTATGGCTTCACAGTGAGAATAAAACATTGACTTTTAATAAAAAGAATGCTGATTCACTTGATGCGTTAGCTCAATGGTGGGCATCTTTCTTTCTATAAGGAGTTTGAAGTGCAGCCCCTGACATTACTAAAGGGCTGCATAATAATCAGTAAATGTAATTCTACAGAAAGCTGTTAGAGACTGCAGACATGCAACAGGAGATGGTCACAGATGGTGAACATCCTTAGAAACTGGGGACATACTACAGATGAGACTGATAAAAATTACTACTATTACAGGGCAATAGGGAAACACAAGCTACTGTCTGCAGCTGCGCAAAAGACCTACATGCAGTCCATGGACCAAGGTTGATCCAGAAAAAAATTAAATAAAAATAACTGTTTAATATTATGTTATCATGTTGTAGATGTGCTATTTATCTCTTTGGTTTGTGGTAGCTTACTTGGGAATTTGTGGTCATGGCTTAGTTGCAACAGGCGCTTAAGCTCTGCAGAGAAAGATAAAATTATATTTTGTATGAAACATGTTATATATTATGCATAGGCAGATATACTTTATAATCATTGATCCATGCATTACTTATTTAGAAAAAAAGATAAATAGAAAAAATATCAGTCTTTATTACAATTCAAGCAGTTTAATATTCTATCTAGTTTACCATCTTCATCTAATGTATAGCTGGAAGAAATGCCATCGGTTTCAGTAACAACACAGGAGTAAATGCCAAGGTCTTCTTCTGAAGGATCTTTGAACGAGACCTTTGTCCTATAAAAATGTGAACATGTATAATATATTAAAAATCCAGCTTATAAATCTCTTTGAATGTTTTTATTTATCCAGGTGGTCATTAGGTATGAATACAGTGTAGTTGTAAACATATGTTCACACCTCCTATCTTGGTCTTAGACAATGATTATCTGCCTTGACACATTCCATGGTGATTGAAATAAGGTAATACTGTAGTTATCAACAATCCTTTATTCCCCACAGGTCTGGATCAGCCCCAGGCATTCTTCTGGTGAACACACGTGTGTGACACTTTCTGTCCACCTGGTCTTCTCCGACATGGGCCACCCTCTGAGAAACTCATGAAGGCCCGCAGTTGGAGTTTTTCTGCTACCTTCAGCTCCAGTGCTGGATCCTACTTCTCCACCCTACTTTTACTTATCCTTTTCAGAAAAAAACTTTTGGAACATGTCTGCCAACATTTTCTGGGTCATCGGGCATCCTTTAACTGTCAAGCATCCCCTACTTCTTTCTCTTATGTGACTCAGTGGGAGCAAGACTTGGAATCTGAGATAGACCTGGCGGACTGGAGCAAGACTTGGTCTTCTGTAGCAAAATGCTTCTTTAACACCTTAACAGCTACTCTGGAGGCAGCATACAAACTGTTTTGGTATTGGGTCTCAGCCCAAATTGCCCATGGCAATCCTAGTTCTAGTGATCCCTGTTTTTGGGGTTGTGTCTGTGGTGGGGATGTTCTACAGACTTGGTGGATATACCAGCGATTGATCGGCTTTTGGTCTTTGGCCACACTCTGTTCAATTTAACTATTCAAAAGGATACCATATTTACTTTATTGCATTGCCCATCCCAGGCCTATATGCCCATCAGCAGAATGTGGCATTCTACCTATTTCTGTTGGCTAAAAAAAACCTGCTCATGCCTGGAAAAAAACCATGGGTCATTTAGAGGGTGTGAGAGACCGCATGACTGCTTTGATGCTTGATGAACAAATGTCCAGTATCCTCAAGGACTTTCATGGCAAGTTTCTTAAAATGTGGGAACCTTGGCTTACGCATGCTTCCCACTTTCCCCAGATAGCACTGGGCGCCTGCGACTGACACCCTCTGATGATCCTGAGTCCATGTCCCCCCTTGCCCCCCTTCCCCTCTCTTCGTTCTTCCTTGTCTTCCTTTCCTCTTGCTCTCCTTTTTCCTGCAGGGTTCCTGTCCCCCTTTCCCTTTTTTATGTGCATGTCATACTGCACTATTGAATTCATTTATTCACCTCTACTATGTTTAGTCGTTGTTGTTTCTTTTTTCTTTGACACCATATAAGGCTTTGTGATTGCCTATACTGTCAGTTTAAGCCCCTTGATCTGGTGCTCCTGTTGTTATTATTTTTAACTGAATAAAAATTATTGAACCAGAAATAAGGTGATAGATTGACCAATTTGGCTATAAAATGTTGCAGTATGTTCTGGACTCTCATTAAAACACAGTAAGCCACTTGGATGAGTAGAAAAACTTCTTTAACATTACAGAACAAGTCCAGTTGAATGTCTCTAATTACTATTAAGCAGGTCTATACACTGCTTTAGCCCCAATTTACAGCCCAAAAATGTAATAGTGTTTGAAAGTTATAAACAGTACGTTTAGCACTATTGTACAGTCAACAAAGTCTACTCACTTGCCACCTTTGGTCTCAATAGTTACTCTTGATGAATCATCTTCTATTGGTTCATAATTCTTGGACCACACAAACTTTGAGTCTGGAGTTAGCTGATCACATTCAAAGTTCAATGAAATCACTCCAAAGTCATCCACCTCCGCCACTACCTCTTTGGTACCTACAATACCAGTAAAAGTATACAGTATTGACAAGGACACCATTAACAGATTTAAATATATTTGAATTCAAAATTAACCCTAAATATATACATTTATAAATACCTATATAACAATATATTGTATTAAAGATAACTGAATTAATAATACAGTCTTAAAAAAGACAGACCACCTATTCATTACACCTTTTCTCTTGGTGTCATTAGAAATGTATTTTTATTAGTTACTGCATGTGATTTTTTTTTTTTTAACCAATCAAAAACTAATTACTTACTGAAGCTGCTCAGCACATTTAATTCTGTTTGAACCTGGGATGGTCTTTATCTCTTTCATAACTACAAATATGCATTAAACTGTATTGGAGGATGAGGCTGAATGGAGCTATGGAATAGATCAGTGGCAAAGCTGATCAGTTACTTGTAGTTCAAAAAAATAATTTTTACTGCCTTGCTGCTGCAAAGGTCTGGGAGATAGGCATCACCAGATCACACCTGTGCTTTGGT
Source organism: Staurois parvus (assembly GCF_062004578.1). Lineage (NCBI taxonomy): Eukaryota > Metazoa > Chordata > Amphibia > Anura > Ranidae > Staurois > Staurois parvus. The sequence goes on along the minus strand of NW_028317811.1, from coordinate 2,738,955 downwards.
ATGGCAGTCCCCATTCAGTCTGTCAATCAACCTTACTATTTAGCTGGGCTCAAGCCAACACTTGTTGCCTGAGGTTCAGTTCCTAGGCCCTGGCCCCACTTCCTGAGCTCCTGTGCCCCTGAGTTCTTGTTTGTCTGGTCATTGACTTCTGCCTTGTATCTGACTATACTTTGTTTGCTACCCATCCTGAGCTTTGCCTTGTCCCCATTTCTGAGATTGTTCGTTGACTTTGTATTACACTGTGGTCAGCTGCCATCTGCACAAGTATGGTCAAGGGCTGCAACTGTGGCAAAGTCCATTGCTTCTTGCATGGTGTGCTGGTGAATACCAGGCATATCTTTAAACTTTGTGCCTTAAACCTTTTTATGGCTCACACCCTCACCAAGCATTCAGAAGGTCCGCAATCACATTTGTCAAAGATAAGCTGTAATATACTCTTGCCATAAACTAGTACCAGTGAGAACAACTTCCACACCATAACTTCATACACTCTTTTATAAAGTGGGGAATAGAAAACCGCTTTAGTAGACAACTTTTTTGTTTTTATCTGGCAAAGTTGTTAGTAGATGTTAGGTACTCTTTTAAAAGCATAACTGATTAAAATATTAACATGAAGATGATAATGACCTGGTTTGGTCTGTGCAAGGACTGGATCTGTCACATCAGATGTCTTGCCAACACCAGCCTGATTCTCTGCCCTTACTCTCAACACATAACGAGTGCCATCATTCAAGTTTTGGACCTGGAATAGGAGATATGTTACCACCAGTCTATATAACATTGAAAACAGAAAACAGCCAAAACTCAAACTTTGTAAATTATATGTATATAAGCAAATTAAAATGTAAGAAGAAAAATTACACATCTGTGATCTGTTTGTTATTGTTACATTGAAGCCACTCTCCCCTATCTGGAAGATGTTTCACAGCTATAAATCACTCATGAGCAGCAGACATGTAGTGCTGGTGTGAGAGATAACCTTCAGATCAGTAAGGCATTTTGAACTGCCAAATTCTCAAGAATAAACACACAATCAGCACTGCTTTGCTTGAATGGTCAATGCACCAAGGTGTAGGAAAACACAAAACTGGCTCAGTTACAGTGTTATATGCAGTCAATGTTATAGCGCAATAGCATGGAAACCTGATTTCCTGATCTTTAATTCTCAGGAGGTTGAAGAGGGAATTGGATAAATCTATAGATAAAGTGGAAAATCTATTAAAGTAACTTAAATAATGATTAAAGTAGCTTTAAAAAAATAAGTATGTTTTATGAATATGCATAAGATAAAAACAAATAGGCAATGTAAATAAACTAATCTATAACTCCACTTTTGTGGAGAAAAAATAATCCTTCCTTGGTCAATTACATTCATTGCAGTGTTTTAGCAAACTTCATTGCACATTCCTAGCTGTTGTCATTTGTATTGAAATCAACTTGTGAATCCCTTTCAATAACTACTTCTTGCAATCACTTCCTGAGAGCAGAACAAATAATATGATTATAATATGATTGTAATATGATAAAAATCACTTGGAACAGCAGTGAGTAAATTCTATGAGCAGGAAGTTGGGAAGGGTTAGATCCCCTTTCAAGTTTTTAATGATGTATGTGGCCTGTTGGAGAACCACAACCATGAACTATTATTTGTCTTTAGGTTGTGGCATGGTCCTATTGACTTCAATGGGTGACTTTGACAGGCTGTGCTGAATCCACGTTCATGATCAGTTTTCTTTGCCTATGAGTGTCTGAATCAAAATAGCTTTACTGAGCTAAGTGAATATTTACTTCTTGTGTTTCTAGTACTGAACTGAAAAATCTTTTCATTATTATAGCAATACAGGTCAGTCTAAGAAAAATGTTATAAAAAATATTATTTGTTGTGGGTGAGTTGTGAGATTAAAGCGTATATCCAGCCAAAATTTTTTTTTTTCTACTTTTGGATAGAGTGGGTAAGAACTGGAACTCCTGTTGGGTTTTACTGCTATCCAGGGTTGCAATAACCAGATTTGCCCTCAATGACAACTGTTAATCAGACAGAAAGTGACAGAAGCTCCAGACAGCAGTAAAAACTTGACAGGGATTCTAACCCATACCCACTCTGTCTAAAACTAACAAAAAGTTTTGGTTGGACATTAAGTGTAAATTATGTTTTCAAACAAAACCTGAATGTTACAGTGAAAACATAGCTGTGCGATACCTTGATGTAGGTATTTGGAATTGGTTTCTCATTCACACTTCTCCAGTTCTCTTCTGGTGCATCTGCTTCTTTAACGTCCACATAAAAACCAGTAACTGGGGTACGGCCTGTGTAGACTGGGGTCTTCCATAACAAAACCAGGGAGCTGCTTCTGACCTCAGTAAGAGTAAGTTCATGAGGAGGTCCTGATGGGCACAAGTTAATAAAGAACCTTAGATTCAGAGATGTATTACCGTTTAATGCTCACACTAGTTTCAATGCCTTGCTCAGTGCAGTTGCAGTGCAGTTGAATTTACATTTTAGTAGACATCTTTATTCACTAAATAAATGGACAAAGAAGTGAAACGTGAAGCATTTTTTAATTTTCATGCTGTCAACATTTTCACCAAATAAAGTATAAAAAAAAAAACCAATGAACAGTGAGGGTTCTATTTATTCTTAAAGTAAACCCATGGCCAGACACAAATTATGAAACAACTCTTCATATTGAATAGTAGGAAGTAGAAATCTGCGGTCATCATTTCTAGCCCACCCCTCCTGACAATATTTGTCCATCACTGGTATTTACAGCCACAAATTACCAATATTGATACATGAGAAGCAAGAGAAGGAGCGCTATAGCTTGTGACCACATGTATATTTTGTTGTGCCACAATCTGCTCCCTAAATCAACCAACAAGGGCTAGCAATGCACATACAGTAAAATATTGCTTGCTTTAATTCTTATAAATGGTGAGAATTGAGCATGCTCACAAAATTTTAACAAGGTACAAAAAAATCTGTGTAATAAACATTATCACCGCCTAATCCTACATGGCCTGATTCTTTCCTAAATATCATAAGCAATGCTTTAAGAAAGCACACTTCTAGAACTATAGCCTCAGTAGCACTTATATTAACAGACCGGGAGAATGTAGGATCTGGTATCAGTACAAACTTATGGGTGTATAAATTGGACCATATATGGCCACTAACTCTAGCTCTAAACTTATTTCTACCTCTGACCCTACTTTAAAACTAACCCTAAACCTATCTCTAGAGAAATCCCTTGATCTAATTTAGGTCCTAACTCAAAATCCTTAATTTACCTCAGCCTATACCTTCCTAACCCCAGCATTTACTCATCCCACAAATTAGGAAAATAAAGCAATAGCTGTTTTTTTATAGTAGCAAGAGCCATCAGACTGATATCTGCATACTCCCCTGTTATCAAGGCTGTCTGGAGAAAGCCATAACATCTCCATAACATCTCCTACTCCATCAGCGTAGTGAATAGGACCATTGTGTGAAACAGAATCAATGTTACACTCCAGAATATCTATTTGTATATTTTCAGAGAAAATACAGTTAAAGCCCAGTTTAAATCTAATATTAAATGTTAATTAATTACCTGGCACAGCAATGGTCCACTCTTCACATTTGAATGGTTTACTTGGCTGTGATGGTGTTCCAACTCCAGCCAAATTGCAAGCAGCAACCTGATATTGGTACAGTACGTTTTCTTTCAGATTCAATATCTGTAAAACATTAAATAATAGAATAGTAAAATGGGCTTTATCTCATTTGATTAAATATCATTTAACATTGCTAAAACATTTAATCATTTAACGTTTGTAGAGAAAATACTATTTTTTTAAAAAATCGAATGTAATGAACTGAACTTAGTCTAGAATTCCATTGTACTGACTGCAATATATAGATAAGTGAGCATGTTAGGCTTTGGGAATTCTACAGCAATTAGCCCTAACTAGTTTTAAGTTCTATATCCACTTTTTCCTTTAGATTTTTCTTTCTTTTTTTGTTGTTCGTATGCAAACTTCTTGCAGTTTCACTGCCTCCAGCAGTTATATGGACAATGTATTGCATTTGTGTCTATGTTTTTGAGTTATTAGGTTATTGTTATGCTGCCACCCTGAACCCCAAACCCCCCCCATGTATGAATTACAAATCCTTCCCTTTGCATGATGCAATTTCCTCCCTTCTCATTGTCAGTTCCTGCTATTACTTCTGCAATACACAAACCTAAGTGAAGAAGGTGATATTTCTTTTGACCTTTACCATCATCCACTGCCATTTGTGGTGAGTTCAGCTATTTGATGAAGATTGTCTACAGTAACTGTCTTGGCTTGAATCCATCCAGGCATAGAAATCTTAGGAAAGCATAATGCTAGGTACACACAAGAAGTTCTTTTTCGTTCAGCTCAGTGGGCTGAACAAAAAAAAACAGACAGGTCGCTGTACTAACTAAGCGATATTAGTGCGGTGATCTGCCCGCTGAGCTATTGTGTTCTGAAAAGGGGACTGCCCTTCCCCGCACCTGCCAAAACACTAATCGGCGCTCACAGCCATTGGTTGCCAGCACTGATTAGATGCTGGTTTTCCAGCATGCTTATTCAACAGAAGCCGATCGTCGAATGTTCAACCGGCCAAAAAACAGATGATATTTGGCTCGTGTGTACCAGCCTTTAGTCACTATTATAACAATTTGAGTCAGAATACCTGTTAATTTTTTTTTTGCACCAAAATGCTTTATAGAAGTTTTTTATTTTACCTTTAAATTTATTTATTTCAAATACTTATATAGTGCTGTCAATTTTACACAGTGCTTTACATATTTATTGTACATTCACATCACTCCCTAACCCTCAAGGGGCGTACAATCAAAGGTCCCTAACTTACATTCATACATACTAGGGCCAATTTGGACAGGAATCAATTCACCTACCAGCATGTCTTTGGAGTGTGGGAGGAAACTGGAGTACCCAGAGGAAACCCACGCAGGCACAGGAGAACATGCAAACTCCAGGCAGGTGGTGCCGTGGTTGGGGTTTGAACCAACGACCCTAGTACTCCCAGGCGGAAGTGCAAACCATTTAGCCACTGTGCTGCCTGAAATTTATAGTTAACCTGAAATTAGTTTTTATTCACTTCCTTATACCCTTCGCTTTTTTTTTTTTAATGTACTTTTTCACATTTTTTGCTTATTCCTTTTTGTAGTGCTGAATTAAAAAGCTCAGGAAGAGGAGGTAGGGATGCACTTTAACACATATAGGACACATAGGACATATTTTCTTTCAGGACAAATGTAAGTAATTGGGGAGTTATTTTCTAAGTTGTCCTGCAGGTAGCTTTCAAAATTCATATATTCTGCAATTCAGCTGTATGTTTCAACACTTCATCTTCTAGAATGATGAATGGTAGTTCAGTCAAAGTGACCTATAGTGTATATGACTTTTGTATGTTTTACAGAATGTGCCTCACCCAAAGTACCCTCTCATTGGAAAATATAATTACTAATATAATGTTATAAAAACATGCATCAAATGCATAAATAAATAAAATATAACTGCACATTTTTAAATGGGGACTTTATAAAGTGGTTGTAAAGGCTCAAGGTTTTTTTACCTTCCTGCATTCTATGCAAGAAGGTAAAAAACCATCTGTGTGCAGCAGCCCACCCCCCCTCCCAATACTTACCTGAGCCCCATCGCGATCCAGTGATGTGCACAAGATCCTAGGCTCTCCGGGGACTATTCCTCCCTATTGGATGAGACAGCAACAGGAGCCATTGGCTCCCACTGGTTTCAATCACAGTAAGCAAGCCAATGAGGGGAGAGAGGGGGTGGGGTCGAGCCACAATCTGTGTCTGAAAGGACACACAGAGCAGTGGCTCAGGAGTGAGCTTGCTTGGGTACCTACATAGCAAGCTGATTGCTCTGGGGGCACTTGGCAGGAAGGAGGGGTCAGGAGCACTGGCGGGAACCCAAGAAGAGGAGGATCGGGGCTGCTACAAGTAAAACCACTGCACAGAGCAGGTAAGTATAGCATGTCATTATTTAATTAAAAAAATGCCTTTAATATCACTTTAGGGTGTATTTTAAAGTTTAATGCTTAGATTCCTCTGTGACATGGAATACCAATCCATTTCTTCAGATAACATATAAAAAAAAAGGATTAGAAAGGCTACTAAATTACAATTTTTTTTTATCAGACCCCCTGGCAGGGAGGTTTGGTAAAAAAGTGGACTTTAACAATTGGTTGGCATCTCAAATTGTAGATCAAGTATTTTATACAGGTATATTTATCAGAGGTCTTTTTATAAAACCAGCAAAACATAAGCATATGTAGGGAACTAAAACATTTCTACATTTCATTAATTATTGAATTCAATAGGTTATAAACACACAGTCTTAGAATTATAATTGACTCTTTATTCTTACCCTGTAGGCTCTGTCGCTGATGGCCTTAACATTGGCTTCATGCCACTGTCCTGGAACACCATCCACAACCTCTCTGAAATTCACGTAGTAGCCTTTAATGTCCACGCCACCACTAATCTTGGGCTGCTTCCATCCGATAACCATGGAGTCACGAACACTCTCCAAAACAGTGATGTCGTAAGGTGCGGAGGGGGGTGCTGTTTTTTACATGAACATTAGTCAAGCAGTATTGGTTTATTTTCTGGAGAAGTAGTATCACATAAATAATGCACATTACCATTAGAAACAAGTGTAAAATATATTAATGTGAAATGAAGCAGTGTCAGGGAATTCCATGTGCAGTCTGTGATATTGCAAGTGAGGGAACAAGAATTGTGTAAGCAGAGGTCTATCAGTGCAAATGCTAAGGAGCAATGATTTTAATGGTTTACATTCCAGTGCTGACTAATCAGTATATTTATTGCATATAGCTAGAAATTCTATTTGCTGACTGATATTTAGCCAACTTCTATGTTTTTTTCTTAAATGGGTGCAAGCTCCCCTTTGACAGTTGTCCCTAGGGTGCAGATGATAGAAATCCTATTCCATTTTACTATTTTTGATTAGCGATAATGCCTAAATTGTACATGAGCAAACAGTAGGCTTTTTTTAGTTTTTCAAGTTAAGAATATTGCATGCATGCAAACTTGCAAATCATTGGTAGCCTAATGTATATGTTATGTTATCAATATATAATCTTGAAGAATCTAATCCAAGTAAATATATAACTCACAGGAAAGTCTTTCTAGGAACTACTCTCATACTTCTTCAGGAGCTAGGCATGTTGTGACTTTGCCACCCAGCTTCTCTACCTTGGCCAATAAGAGAACGCCTTGCATTGCAATTGTTCTGTGAATGGCAGCAGTGATGACTGAATGACCCACTGTGGTTACTATGCAGAAGTTAGCTGCTAAGCACTGGACCTGGAAGACTGCTGCTATCAATGAAGTAGCAGCAACTGCTAATACAGTGATTTGTAGCTTCCATAGGGATTGGTCGGGTATGATATATGCATGCTTACATTGGTCCAAGGTGGACCAATGTAATTATGCAATTAAATTCATACCTAAACTGGTTACACAGTTTTGTAGGTATGCATGCATGCATGACCTATTTTTAACTTGCAACTTCAGAGAGTTTTTAAAAGAGAGTTTTCAATAAAAAAAGAAAGAAAATTCAGTTCTGGTTTCAGATGACGTTTTTCTCTGAATTGTAAATAAGCAGTGTTGTTCTACCAAAGAACATTTTTGGGAAATATAAAACATGCTCTTTAAATAAAAATGTGAAAGGCACCATTCAAATAAGGCTGGCCATAGAGTATGCAATTTTTTTCCTTCAACCACAGGTTTTATAAAAAGAAAATTGCTGGATTCCTGCATCAACACAGTCACTGCTGATGGGGAAATCCCTCCTGCAGAACTATTTCATTCTGACAGCAGGAATTTCCCCACTGTCAGAATACAATGATCACTACTGGCGGCTATAGCCACCAGCAGTGATACATAAAAAACATGACAGGTGGGTTGTACTAAAGTTGATCAACAGATCGACATCAGTACAACTAGCCTGCCCATAGATGGATCAAAATGCAGTCGGTTGCTGAACCAGCCAAATTTTGTTTCGTCTTGTATATAGATATTTTGCAGTTAGTTTCAGTAGAGAGTAATATTAGCATAATACAGGGGTGTATTAGCCCTTCGCAGCTGGGAGTATTGCCAGCTACACAATAAAGGTATAAAAGTTTTATATTGTAGAAGAAAGACTATTTTATACCCTGTCCACCTACCCTAACTGACTGGGGTTGATCTACTAAAGGCGAATAGGCTGCAAGAGAATTTGCCCCATTTCACCTTTGTGAAAATGGTGAAGTTTCGCTTGCAAAGAATACCCTCTCACATTCAAGGAAAATTTTTAAAACACAGCATTTTTGCTTGCATGTGATTGGATGATGGAGGCCAGCAGAACTTCACTTCATTCACTATGTTCTGCAGCAAACTTGCAAAGTGAACAGCCTTTTTGCCTTCAGTAAACCAACCCCATTGAGTCTTAAATGATTAAACGAAGCTAAAATTTCACCAGACCCGAATTGTTCTTTATTATAAATTAAAAAAAACAAAACATCTTTTAGATGATTTTGCTACTAATGTGTATTTTGTTATTGGTATAAATAGTCAAACTAATAAAAATAAAAATAATTAAGTAATCTTTTAACATTAGTTGAACTGTTCTCTGATGAAGGTCTGGGCCTGTCTATAGACATTAATAAATCATATACAGTTGTGTCCAAAATTATTCAACCCCCAATGCTGTAAAGGGGTTTAGGGACTATAGTGTACATTTGGAATTGTATTCAGAATCAAATCCTACAAGGACGTTGTAACTACCCAAATGCAACTAAAATGACATCAATTGTTTATGTAATACAGTAGTAAATGGTTCTTATGTGGTTTCTTCATTGCCACAATTATTCAACCCCTTAAAGACTACCACTCTGAAGAACAGAGGTTCATACAGGTGCTTTCCATCAGGTATTGAAAACACCTGTGGATGTCACCGAGCAGCAATCAAGCATAATAAGCACCAATTAGGCAGCTTTAAAATGACTGTGATACTCAGCTCCTTCTAGACATTTACTGGTGTGGTTACAAACATGGTGAAGGCAAGAGAATGGTCCAGGAAGACAAGAGAAGAGGTGATTTCTCTTCACAGGAAGGGCAATGGCTATAAGAAGATTGCAAAGATGTTAAACATACCAAGAGACACCTTAGGAAGCATCATTCGCAAATTCAAGGCAAAGGGCACTGTTGAAACGCTACCTGGTCGTGGCAGAAAGAAGATGCTGACTTCGACTGCTGTGCGCTACCTGAAGCGTAGAGTGGAGAGAAGTCCCCGTGTGACTGCTGAGGAACTGAGAAAAGATTTGTCAGATGTGGGTACAGAAGTTTCAGCCCAGACAATAAGACGCACACTGCGTAATGAAGGCCTCCGTGCCAGAACTCCCAGGCGTACCCCCTTGCTGTCTCCAAAGAATAAGAAGAGTCGACTGCAGTATGCCAAAAGCCATGTGGACAAACCACAAAAGTTGTGGGATAGTGTTCTGTGGACTGATGAAACAAAATTAGAACTGTTTGGGCCCATGGATCAACGCTATGTTTGGAGGAGGAAGAACAAGGCCTATGATGAAAAGAACACCTTGCCTACTGTGAAGCATGGTGGAGGGTCAATCATGCTTTGGGGCTGTTTTGCTTCTGCAGGTACAGGGAAGCTTCAGCGTGTGCAAGGTACCATGAATTCTCTTCAGTACCAGGAGATATTGGATGGAAACGTGATGCAGTCCGTCACACACCTGAGGCTTGGGAGACGTTGGACCTTTCAACAGGACAATGATCCCAAGCATACCTCCAAGTCCACTAGAGCATGGTTGCAGAGGAAAGGCTGGAACATTTTGGAGTGGCCATCGCAGTCACCAGACTTAAATCCGATTGAGAACCTCTGGTGGGACTTAAAGAAAGCAGTTGCAGTGCGCAAGCCTAAGAATGTGACTGAACTGGAGGCCTTTGCCCATGAAGAATGGGCGAAGATACCCGTAGATCGCTGCAAGACACTTGTGTCAAGCTATGCTTCACGTTTAAAAGCTGTTATAACTGTAAAAGGATGCTGTACTAAGTACTAAGATTGAATGTCACTTGGGGGTTGAATAAAACTGATAATGCTGTGAGCACAGAAAAGACATTTGTGGTTATTTCATTATAACTGTTATGTTATATTTGTCTGACCTACAAGTGCCTCTTTAATGTAAATGTAAGCAAGATGACTGAATGATCAAAAGCAATGTCAAACTGGCCAAAACACTCAATTTCAGTGGGGGTTGAATAATTTTGGACACAACTGTATCATACATGAGTGCATATTGATCTTGTTAATTTTAGCAAAATGTATTTGTCCATTATCAATGGTGTTTCCATGAGAAGAGCAATGTGTTCTATTAAGTTAAACTGTGACCAGTTTATATTTACATTTACCAGCTGAGATTTCAATTGGGCTCTTTAAATACTATTCATTGTACCATAGTTTACCCACATTCAGGCTCCCCTGTTCTAGTCATGGGTGGTGCGGAATACATTTATTGTGTTCTGTTGTGTTCATAGGAGATTGTAGTGTGCTTGCTACACTAAAATTCTTTGCATTGGAATTTGTGGGATTGTAATATGCCCATCTTTTACTCATTGCACCAGAGGTTAATCCTGTGAGAAATAACTGACTACTTACCTGATCCAAAGAGATGTCTGGTTATTCATTATCTGTCATAATGTGACTTGTTATACAGTATATGATAAAACAGCAAGCACATGTGTGGTGACTGATAATGTGGCAATTTCATATCAGGCAATGCTGTAATCTGGTATATTTGGTATTTATATAGTGTGACAGCATGATTTGGATTCAGAAGACAGTACAGTAAGTTAACACTATGGTAAGGCTGAAGGGTTGTTATGTTTTGTAAATATGTATAGGTAGAGATGCTTTCTGGTTATTAGAATGAATATAAAAGCATGAATGTATTCTAAAGTGTTTTATAACAGTGTAATGAATAACCAGTGTAAGTCTGGCTGCACTTTCTCTGAACAGTGCTTTTTACTTACCAGATCCTTGCAATGAAGAACATGCAAAGAGTGAGTGCCAATCAGGTAAGCAGTACCCAGGAGACCCATCAAAGACTTCCCTACTTACCTTTACCTCCCTCCCACTTCCCACATCATTTGTCAGAGTGCAGTATCTTGTAAATAATTTCTTCTAGCTATACATGGAAAGACCTATCATTCAGTGTGCCATACAATTTGATACATCCCCATTCTGAAACAAACACATTGCACCTCACAGCAGCTGTAATTATTTCCTTTGTATGTCAATCATTTAAATAAATTAATACATTTAAAAAAAAAGTTTTTGTTTTTTTAATTTTTTTTGAATGCTAAACACAGATGGTTGCTTTGTATTTAATTATTGCAAGCATTAACAATAGAATTGTTTTAGCATATTGGAAGCCTAGAGAATAACGACATTGAAACTGGAACCTTCTCTTGGGGTATCTTGTGCCTTTTTTACATAAAAAATGAAATTGACAAATTAGATGCAGAGTCAGGTCAAGAATGAGGTATATGCATAGATTTTCCAATGGTCCAAATTTTTAAAATTCCCCTTGTTTTTTTTAATCTATATATACTACTGACTGTTCCTTAATTTTCTCATGCATTATACTATATGTGTTCACCATGAGATATGCTCAAATTTACAGCACACTGGGTAAAAGATGAATCCATGTACAGTGATTTGAGATTAATCAGGTACCAGTCATTCAGTCTGTGGGTATCAAAACCCCTGCTGATCCCAGAATGGCTAGGTTAGGATTATTTGGCTGATTGTTCCTTAACCCAATATAAGGCCTCCATTGGGGATGTCTGGTCTCTCTGTGCACTCTCTCCTCCATAGACATTAACATGCTTGGCTGATGTGTGCTGTGGCATTTAGACAACTGAAAACTTGAAAAGTTTCTAAATAAGTATTTTAAGTTTGAAACAGTGTGGTACCAACAACTGTGTTTTTCAACCTTTATTTTATTTGTCATTAGTTAAGTACAAAGTTAACACATTGTGCTTTACACTTCAATACAAAGTTAAGAAATGCATGCATACTTGCAAACCATATTTTTTGGAAATTTTCATTCACAATGTTTAACATCACACATGTGCTCTAAAACTTCAAACAGGCACAAAGTGAAACATAATATACTAGTTAGTATAAAGTCATCTCATTATAAAATATAGGTTTGACATGCAACAATATTTAATTCATGAAGATGTAATATAAGATTTCATATTTTTATCCAATGATCTGTTAAATGTGTAGGTTTTTAGGAACCCATACGTTTATGTATAATTTATTCCTTTATTATGAGACAAGGCTTCATATAAACGCAATGCTATGCTTAGGGATGCTTGGGGGTATACATGGCAGATTTATTGAGACGTCAAACAGGCCTGTTTTTGAGGTTCCTAAATCACAAAGGGGCTGTTTTGAATTTCCGGAGACTGTTTCCTACTTCTACATCTGAAATTTATGTGAAGTATGTTAAAATTATCTTTGGAGGATGTGGTTTTCCTTTGTAAGTCAGAGAGCAATGTGCTGAAATGCAGTAGTCTATAACAGCCATAGATGATTTTCAATGCTTTAAACTGAAAATGACTTCTGACTTGTGGAATCTAACCTACAGGTATATGCTATAGGTAGATGAACAGTCTTGATATTTTCTATGTATTAAACGTGAACCACTGTACTGTGACCTTGCAGCACCGAGGACAACAATTCAAGACTTTCTAGATTCTCACGTTCACTAGTTAATTAGCTTCTGCCTACAATGGTTCATAGATTGTAACGTTAGGGTAGGGTCATAGATTGTAATATCCACTGGAGACAGAGAATTATATCAATGGTAAAAATATACTCTGTAAAGCAGCATGCAGTGCATTGGTTGAAAATAAACAAATTTGCTCTCAATTCTCTCTTAATACTGTACTGTATGCCTACTTTTCTGAGCTGTTCCTGGATGGATTACATCTTACTAAGAGCAAGATAATGGAAATGCCACAATCTTGTCTCCAGCTCTGCTAAAATCTGGATGCAAGGTAAACATTTTTTTCAGCTTCTGGTCACACTGTAACCTTCAAGTGAGCCCTTCCATGGTCCACAATGCTGCATAAAATGCTCACATCTTCCTCTCATTGCTTACAACTATCAGGATTTGGATGATAAGGTTAGAGGATATATTTTTTAAAATACTGTATATTAGCAGCACTGTCCTCCACTGGAACAAAGCACCATGCCAGGAAGCAGAATTGGGGAATATTCTACTGTAGCAGGAGTGTAGTATTGAGAAGTTCAGTCTTATAGCCCATATCTTATAAAATAAAAAGAATTTATGTTCCAGTTGTTTAAACCTTAGTTTTCTTTCCAGGGCTACTGCCATTTTCTTCAGTCAAAAAAAGCAAAGCAAATAAGTTATACATTTAAGAAAAGGTACAACATGCAGGTCCAGCACCCATGTAAATTTACTAGAAGGTAGAAGGAGGCCTAAAAAAGGATTTATGATTCCCAAAATGTTACTTATAATTACCTTTGGTAGAGACATTTAATAAAATGGCCCCATAAAACCAAGGACAGGATAAAGAGCTGAGACCACTGTCCAAGTAAGAGAACAAAAGTTGAAATTGTTGAACTTGAAATTACAAAATGTACTTTTCAGACGTTCAAGACAATGCACAAGCGTGAATAAGCTAAAAAAAATCTGAACTAGCCCACTATTTTACATTCCCATGCTGAAGCAATTCCATTGCCAGTTCCATCTATTAAGGTGACTTCTGGCATTCACGTTTTCTGTATTTATTTATATATATACTGGCAGACTCTGCTGTGCTTTACAGAATGCATACAACCATATCCATGAGTTCCTGCCCTAGAGAATTAACATATCTATTGCTGTCATTCAGAGATACACATTAGTACAACTTTAAGTGGAAGCTATCCACAAAAACATACTGGAGAACATTATGCCAGTGTCCCTTTTAGGATATCAACCTAGGACCTTAGCATAGGAAGGCATCTATAGCAATGATTTCTGATGTACAAAATATCCACATTTCTGTATAAGGTAAGGTATAGGGAAACTAAGCAATTAAAAAAAACACATTTAATTGTGACGCCATTGGAATACCAGTAAAGGCCCAGTGTACAGGTCAACTCTGTTCTAACCTTCAGTGTTCATGCTGCAAAAGCTATCTTTTGTTAGTGACATCCCATACTAGTGTTGTTAGCCTTGTTGGTTCGGACTAGCATAAAACCCTATTATTAAAACTAAGGGTTACGTCTCAAAAGTGTTAATACATTTTTGCTGAATAATTATTGCTCAGATTGCTGTTTATGATTACATTTATTTCCATTATTTTTTACATTTTTGTTACATCCTTCATGAATTTATTTCATGCTTAGATGGTGCCAGTAGACTCGTGAGTTTATTTCTGTTACAATTAGAGTGATGGATGACATCAGATGGAGGAAGAATGATAAGCAGTTGTTTCCTGCACTGCTAATGACTGGCTGCTCATGGTACACGCAGTCAGTTTTCATAAGTTCTTGTTGTCACACTTACTTTGCTGCTCTGGTTCTCCATTTTGTGATGATTGTGTGGGAGCCAAGGACTCACTACTGGCACTTATATTACTTACTCCTGAAGGTCCAGGTATATCACATGTACTGGCTGAGGTGTTTTGGGGTTTAGCGCTACAATCTGGCAATGCAGCTGTGGTGGGGGAATGCTGTGTGGACTCATGCCTGACTACCCGGCATGCAGGGGAGTCTGTTAGTCCATCAGCAATAGCACTCAGATCAGGGCACGCACCATGTGGCAATCCTCCCCCTACAGCATCCAGAAGATAACAAAGAAATTGTTAATTTTATTGTACTTTCAATTGTTCATAATAGAGACAGTGAGCAATGGAGGCATGAGTAATTGTGTTAAAAGTTCCTCCATTTGCGCAGTGTCTAGAACAAACCAATAAACAACACAATTAAACATGCACATATTTCGCTGACAGCAAAGAAGAGAAATATGTTGAAGTTATGGAAGGATCACATGAATGCAGGCATTATTAGAAGAACGTTCTTATCAGAATAGCACAGGCTGAAAATTAATTTACTAGCACTATGAGTGATCATTATGGCCTTGTATTCGTGCTGCATTAAATTTGCATACACCTTTCTATCACCAGTTATTAAACTGTAAAGTACATGTACAAATTCCAAAAAATATTGAATATATTTAGGGCAATTATGCTATTTACCCAAGCTATATCTGCATTACATTCACTATATCTCCCAGCCTACCTAGTAAATACTAACTATCCCTATCCCTGCATGGACACATAAGGGACAAAATTAGCACATGTGGCAATAAAGAGATAAGAGATGGTAGGATTTCACTTAAAGACTGTATTACACATGATCAATCTAAGCATGCTCTACATGCTTGTCATTACTACTGTGGAATCTGCACTGCTATAAGGCATTTGGCCAGGGTTCAGTGACAAAGCTAGTTATATGGAGGTTGGCTCCAGTGAAAATATTAGACAGGGTTCCCATGTAGTGGCCCTAATCCCACGTTTCTGACTACCCCTAAGCATTAATTAGCACATCATGGCAAGCACATTTTAGCAGGCAAATGGTCTTACAGAGCTACACAGGAAAGTTACCTAGCTTGGTTTAGAATACAGGAAGAGATCACAGAACACATGACCAAGTGTAGGGGACAAACATCTCTACATTTTGTACCTGCACAGGCAACTATCCTTTGACTGGCAACTTTGCCCCCCTGGAACAGCTACAACTGCTGCAACTGTTACTCTAATCAAATGCTGAAAGCATGAAAAACCATCCTATGTGAGCTACAAGTCACTCACATTGCAGCTTACACAGGGTTATGGATTCTTCCTATGTAACATTGCTGGCTCTTGGTGATTAGCTGAGATTTATCACACAGAGTGAGCCACAAGATTATCCATGGCAGGAAGTATCAGGTATTTTCTTTGCTCCCAGAAGCTGAATGGAGCAAACAGGAATGAAGGAAAGGAGATTGTGTGCGTGGACAATGCAAAGGATTGTTTTAAAGTGAACCTTTCCAACATTTTAAAGTTATGTTCAAGAGTAGGTAGCATAGGGTGCTATTGACTATGATGGTCAAAAAGCCTAATGTTTGTGTGCCCCTGATCCTGGTCTACATTGTTACTGAAGGCTCAACTTCCCTGATTTTGGAAGAAAGCCCAGTCTACCTACCCTCCCCCCCCTCCATTTCATTATCCAATGACAAAGAACCTATTAGCTTCTAAGACATTCTAATTTGACATGGACAATGGAGAAAGTGTGTAGCCTTTAGTAATAAAGCCAATGAAGACCTGGGGAAGAAAATAGCATCCAAGAGGTGATGGGACTTTAATATGTGTTCATACAAAGTAGTGAGAGGACAAAAACATTCAAGGAGCTCACTGACTTAGGCTAGGCTGCTCATAACAGACAGGGCTGCCCTCCTTTTGGTGAACAGCATGTTACCAGAAAAAAAAATGCACCAATGGAAGAAGCGTCAAACCAAGAGATAAATGAGTCCAAAATTAATTTATTGGTTTACATTAAAAAAACAGCCAACATGCTTTAGGGGCCATAAAAACTTCCCCTTCATCAGGGCTACAACAAAACATAATATAATATAAATGTAAATGTGATTGATATTGTGATTCATATTGATACCTGATCCTGACATAACACTGGTGAGTTGATAACTTTCTGGGCCCTCTGCCTCCGCTGACTGTTAGCAACTACTTCTATACCCAGTTCTCTCTATAGATTACAGAATACCTCCTGCTATGTTATGGAGAAGAGAAGGTGGGGGTGCTATCAGAATACAATAATTTTTAACCTATTAAAATAGGCATTTAATAATTGGAAAAAGTTATAAATGTGCGTTCACTGAAGATACAGTGTACCGTATGTTCTTTTTATATACGTTTTCAATGCAGCACATAATACAAAAGAAATAAATGAACATGATAACAAACATGTTCATATGGATCTGTCTCATGCACTATAGTAAGAAATGTTAAGAGCATGCAACTACGTCCTTCTGCTTACAGAGAAGATTATGGATAAGTAGAAATACAAGATGGTTAGCAGTGTAAAAACGGAACCATAAGCCTGGATTACCATCAACATGGATACCATAAGATGAAGAGATGGTGTCCTGCCATTGTGGGTAATGTAGAATACAAGGAAAGGTGGTGGAATGTGTACAGAGGTAACATCAAAGATTAACAATGACTGGATTGTGATGGAGGATTATAAAATAACAGGTGGGAAATCAGTATCTGAAATGGTGATGTTGGTAATACTGCAAAGCAATAGCAGTGTAGCAATGATTCATTAAAAAAATAATTATTGTAATGAGAAAAGTAAATAGAAACTTAAGAGATGAAAAACACTTTAGGAAATAATTGTCATGAAGTGACTTACCAATGGCAGCTTTGACTTCTATTGCCTCAGAATCAGAGGAGTAGTCACTGAGTCCTGCTGCATTCACAGCCCGGACACGTAAAATGTAATTTTCACCAGTGAGAAGGCCATGGCAAATAAATCTGTGCATAATAACAAATAACATGCTCATTTTAATCATACAATTATATATAGCATTACAGGGAATTTGTTGTGTTGTTAATGTAAAAACTAAAAATTTTAATTATTATTATTATACAGTGTTTATATAGCGCCAAAAAGTTTGCTCAGCGCTGTACAATATAGTGAGGGACAGTACATGAGACAATACAGTAACAAAACAATATACGAGAGGTTTGAGGGCCCTGCTTTTTCGAGCTTACAATCTAGGAGGGAGGGGATAGTGGTACAGGAGGAAGTGGCTGTGGGGGATGGAGTGGTAGGAGGAGTGGAGGAGATCGGCTGTTAGGTGAGGGCGGGGTAGGCTTCCCTGAAGAGATGGGTTTTCAGGGTGCGCTTAAAGGTGAGGAGGGTAGGTGACAGTCTGATGGATTGGGGTAGTGAGTTTCAGAGGATGGGGGAAGCCGTGGAGAAGTCCTGCAGTCGGGCGTGGGAGGAGGAGACCAGGGAGCTAGAAAGTAGGAGATCTTGTAAGGAGCGAAGAGTAGGGGTTGGGTGGTATTTGAGTACCAGGTCAGTGAGGTAGTTTGGGGCAGCATTATGAATGGCTTTGTACGTCAATGTTAGTAGTTTGAATTTAATGCGTTGGGCAATCGGAAGCCAATGGAGGAAATGACAGAGGGGGGTGGCAGATGCGGAGCGGTTGGTAAGGTGGATGAGTCTGGCCGCTGAGTTCAGGATATACTGAAGCGGGGAGAGTCTGTGATGAGGTAAACCGGTGAGGGGGGAGTTGCAGTAGTCGAGTCGTGAGATAATAAGGGAGTGAATGAGTTGTTTAGTAGTGTCTGGGGTTAGGAACGTACGTATTTTGGAGATGTTGCGGAAGTGGAGCCTGCATGAGTTTGCCAGCGATTGGACATGGGGTTGGAAGAACAGATTGGAGTCTAGAGTGACACCTAGGACTTTGGCTTGCGGGGTGGGACTGATGGTGGCGTTGTTGGTTGTGATGGAGAGGGTGGGGGGCGCGGGCTGGGGGGAAAATAAATGTTTTTGTATTTCTTTTTAATTACACACATATTAAAGTGATTATGTCAGGTTATAAAAAATTAAAGATACAAGTGTCCAGCAATATAACGGTTTGTTATTCACATCTCTGCATGTCCTACCTTTCCTCCATTTCAGTGCTGCAGTCTCCATCAGTGTCCTCAGCATTCAACACTTCCAGTAGTGTTGGGTGCCTATGTCCCCCTGCTGTGCCCTGTAGTTTCTTCCTCTGCCCCCTATGTCACTGCTGAGTCCTGTAATGATGTAGGAGATGTAGGACAGAACCCACAGTGTGGGGAACACAGGCGTCCAACAATCCCGAAAGTGGTGACTGCTAAATAAACTGACAAAGGCTGCAGTGCTGGAGTGATCCTAAGGTAGGAGAAATGGGCCATTGAAGGGGGCAGAATAATACTTCTTATATTACAGGACTAGAATGCGGGAGTAAAGATCCCAGGTGACTCACAATTGTTCTCCAGCTATAGCGTATAATTAAAGAAACTGTATCCATCTGTATGAGATCGTGCATGCATTAGAGAGAGGGCTGTAATGGGGAGCCCACAATTCCAATACCATGGTGACATTTGCCATATAAGCTGGTGTTTCTTTAATTATACACTATAGTTGGAGAACGATTGTGAGTCACTTACCCCTCAGGATTTTTACCCCTGCATTCTAGGTGATCGCTTTGCATTCCACAGTGGAACACATCATGTGATGGTGGAACTAGGTTCCTAACCCTCTTTGTGTTTTTCTTATAAAATTTTTCAATAAATAATATTTCATCATAAATCTTCGCCAAAATTTATTCCGTTATCTTTTTAGTAAAAAAAAACAACCCAAATTAGTTTATAACCAAAAATTAGAATTTTTAAATATTTATTTTTACATTTTTGTTTTGTTATTATTATTTATGGGTTTTTTTTTTTACATACTGTCACCTTAGCAGTGCAGTGTCACCATGGTGACACTGTACTACTTGTGGGTTTTTTTTTTTACACCCATAAAGGCTGTAAAAGCAATCATTTCTCCTTCTCTCTGGCTGCATTCTTGCAGCCATTGAGAACTACTGTGTGAGCTGTGATTGGTCACATGGTACAAGGCTGTTGTGAATAGCCTTGTACCATGTGACCTCTGTGATCATTCACAGATTTCACACGTAGTAAGCAATGATGTCAGAAGTGACATCTTGCTTACTACTCTGCATGTGATCACTGATTGGCCAATTAGTGATCACATGATCGGGACCTTGCAGAGAGGATCGGTGTTCCACTATGTCCGGAGGACACAGAAGGCACCGGATCACTGTGCTGCGCGCTCCCAGGGAGCGCGCACAACCAGGGGGCAGGGAGGCCGTTTATAAACGGCCACCCGACCCTGCACTGCCACAGTCTGGCCGTTTATATACAACAGCCGGACAGGAGGTGGTTAGGTAAACACAGTGCCCTCATGTCACAAAATAGTGCAAGTGAACAATAAGGTGTGAAAGCTGATTACAAATTATTCTGATTATTGTCTTTCATTATTTGAGAGAGTACAGCATATTAAGCATTTGCACTGCTTAAAAAAATAAAGGAACACTTTGAAAACACATCATATCTCAATGGGGAAAAATATCATGCTGGATATCTACTGTATACTGATATGCACTACATAATGTGTTAGGAATGTAAGGATGCCCCATCGTTTGATGGAAATGAAAATTATCAACCTACAGAGGACTGAATTCAAAGACACCCCCTGAAAATCAAAGTGAAAAAATGATGCAGCAGGCTAGTCCATTTTGCTGAAATGTCATTGCAGCAACTCAAAATGGTACTCAGTAGTTTGTATGGCCCCCACATGCTTGTATGCATGCCTGACAACATTCGAGCATGCTCCTAATGAGACGACGGATGGTGTCCTGCGGTATTTCCTCCCAGATCTTGACCAGGGCATCACTAAGCTCCTGGGCAGTCTGAGGTGCAAATTGGCAATGTCAGATGGACCGAAACATGATATCCCAGAGGTGTTCTATTGTATTTAAGTCAGGTGAGCGTGGGGGCCATTCAATGGTATAAATTCCTTCATCCTCCAGGAACTACCTGCGTACTCTCGCCAAGTGAGGCTGGGCATTTTCGTGCACCAGGAGGAACCCAGGACCCACTGCACCTACGCAGGGTCTGACAATGGGTCCAAGGATTTAATCCCGATACCTAATGGCAGTCAGGGTGCCATAGTCTAACCTGTAGAGGTCTGTGTGTCCCTCCATGGATATGCCTCCCCAGACCATCACTGACCCACCATCAAAACGGTCATGCTGAACGATGTTACAGGCAGCATAACCTTCTCCACGGCTTCTCCAGACCCTTTCACATCTGTCGCATGTGCTCAGGGTGAACCTGCTCTCATCTGTGAAAATCACAGGGTGCCAATGGCGGACCTGCCAATTCTGGTGTTCAATACCAATCAAGCTCTATGGTGCCGGGCAGTGAGCACAAGGCCCACTATAGGACGTCGGGCCCTCAGGCCACCCTCATGAAGTCTGTTTCTGATTGTTTCGTGAGAGACATTCGCACCAGTGGCCTGATGGAGGTAATTTTTAGGGCTCTGGCAGTGCTCATCCTGTTCCTCTTGCACAAAGGAGCAGATACTGGTCCTGCTGATGGGTTAAGGACCTTCTACAGCCCTGTCCAGCTCTCCTAGAGTAACTGCCTGTCTCCTGGAATCTCCTCCATGCTCTTGAGACTGTGCTGGGAGACACAGCAAACCTTCTGGCAATGGCACATATTGATGTGCCATCCTGGAGGAGTTGGACTGCCTGTGCAAAGTCTGTAGGGTCCAGGTATCCCTTCAAGCTACGAGTAGTGACACTGACTCTAGCCAAATGCAAAACTACTGAAAAACAGTCAGAAAAGGTGAGTAGGGAAAAAAACATCAGTGGCCTCCACCTGTAAAACTATTGTTGCCCATCTAGTGCACCTGTTGTTAATTTCTTTAACACCTAAGCAGTTGAAACTGAATAACAACCCCCGCTGCTACTTAACTGACCAGATCAATATCCCAGGAGGTTAACTTAATGTTATACTTTGATTAAAAAGTGTTCCTTTAATTTTTTGAGTAGTGTATTTCTATGCTATGTACACCACTAACCATTGCCCTATGAAATACTGTATTGGATATTGACCCAACTGATCCAGTAAACTATATCCAGTATATCCAATCCTTGTTTTAAAAATAAACATTTAATGACAAAGAAATCCCAAAGCACTAAGGGTTCTCTAGAAAAAAAATCACAACAGTAGTTATTTCCTTTCAGGGTGACCCCATCTGATCGAGCCATCTCATAAAGGATGGGACATGGCTCACTTGTGTATTTAAATTTGAACTTGTAATTTGTAATCTGAGCTCTGTAAGCAAGATTTTTGCAACACAGAAGGTGAAAGGCAAAAATGTGAAAGGAAGCTGAGAGCTATACCTGCTTGCCTAAACCGAGAATACAATATTTACCTGTCTAAAACAATGAGGTACAGGTACAGTGAAATCATTGTGTGCCATTACTATAGGAAGGGGTGTACTTGAACAGTGCCCCCCTCCCCCTTTAAGCTTGAAATTACATGTACTGCATGCCATACACTGTTTGAATTGTGTTTTCAATCCTTGGAGTAGCGGTATGACCTGCAAATATGACCAGTCAAAGTCTAGCAGTAACAATATTGTATTATCTTACCTAGTGCCTTTCACTGGGTTGTTGTTGCATGGTTCCCAAATGCCTGATCCTGTGATACTGGCCTCAATGTAGTATCCCACCAACTCTCTGGAATCCTTAGATTCTGTCCATGTAACAACCACAGAAGTGTCTGTATTTCTTGTGGGTACAATATTGCTGGGAGCCTTAGGAATATCTAGAAAATGAATACATCAGTGAAAGATCCAAAAGACATATACAAAAATATTGGCACCCCTGCATTTCTGTTAGATAATGCAGCACGTTGTCTAGAAAATTGTTGCAATTACAAATGTTTAGGCATTCTCATGTTTATCTCTTTTGTTTGTGTTGGTATGACACAAAAAGTGGAGAAACAAAAAGCCAAATCTAACACATTCCACGCAAAACTGCAAAAATGGACTCAACAAAATTATTTCCATCCTCAATTTAATATTTAGTAGCACACCCCTTGGAAAAAATAACTGAAATCAATCCCTCCCTTTATCCATCAATGAGTTTCTTACACCTCCCTACTGGAATTTTGGACCACTCTTCTTTCGTCATCTGCTCCAGGTCTCTCAGATTGGAAGGATTCATTTTCCCAACTGCTTTGAGATCTCTCCACAGGTGCTCTATGGGACTGAGATCTGGACTCATTACTGGCCAGTACAGTACTCTCCAGCATTTTGTCTTAAACCATTTCTGGGTGCTTTAGCTTACTATCCTGCTGTAAGACCCATGACCTCTGACGGAGACCCAACTTTCTGACACTGGGCCCTACATTGCACCCCAGAATTCTTTGGTAGTCTTCAGATATCAGAATGCCATGTACACGGTCACAAAACATCCAGTGCCTAAAGCAGCAAAGCAACCCCAAAACATCAGTGAACCTCCACCACTGTAGGGACTGTATTATTTTCTTCATTCCTTTTGTTGCAAGACTCCTGCTTCTTAGGTGGAAGCAGTAGGGCAGCTGTGCTGCCGCCCAATTGCTTCCACAGCCCCCGATAATGCACCCGCCCCCGCACATGCAATACTCCATGTATTCCGGGCTCTGTTTGCCCATCTGTGAGCCAGGGGCAGAAATGGCAAGTGCACACGTCTGCTCTCCTCCTTTCTTGCTGTGAGCCAGAAAACAACATATATGACGTCGCTTCCGGGTCACCGCTGTCACTTTCCCAGGCTAGAATAGCCAAGAAGAGATGTATTGCAATGCGATCTGCATAGCAATACATCAGGGTGAGCACAGAGAACCTGTCACCTAAAAATCATCTTTTGGGTCTCCTATGGGATGAAAAAAAAAAGTTAAGTAAAAAAAAATGTTTTTTTGCAAAAAAATAATGTTACACCCAAGCACATACCATCCTCCCCCTCAGCCTTTTCAGCTGTTCGTGTTGTTTGGTTAGCCCCACCCACTGTCCCATTTTTTATTGGTTCCTTGGCCTGGTGCACGGCCTATAAATTCTCATTCTTCCCCTTGGGCGGACCAGCTTGATAAAGGAGGCGGAGCCTCTGAAACACATTGCGGCCTGCCCATCTGTCACTCATTGGTGCCTGTCATACCTGTGTCTGTTGGCGGTAGTATTGGGTAGACATGCTGCTGGCATCCATCCATGAGCGGATCCCCGTCTGTGCCTCACAGCCGATCACAGTCCACACCCAGGAGTGGACTCCTGTCTGAGGTCTCACAGTGGGTGTCCATCCATCCTCACAGGAGAGAGCTGTATTTGCACGCCATCTCGATCTATTGAGCTGTTCACAGGTTGCTCCGGTGTAAGTGTGCTACATTAAAGTATTGTTGTTTTTATCACACATTCATCTGCTCTTTTCTTTTGCATATCAACATGGACGCTGGAGTGAGAGCAATAATTCTAGCAAAAAGCCTCCTCCATAACTAAATTGATGACCTGTAGGGGCTTTTGAAGTGTAGCCTATAGAAAATATAGGGTACTGAAGTTTTTTGCCATTTCACAGGTGCACGCAAATTTAAGGCTTGACATGTTGGGTATCTATTTACTTGGCACAACCTCGTCTTTTATAGTTTACCAAACATTAGGATAATTTATTGCATTTGTTTGCTCTAAAATTCACTAGTGTGTTTCTTACTGAAATTTTGCGTTGTCTAGACCTTTGCTGTAATATCGTGTGACATAAAAAATTGGAACTACCACTATTTTATTCTCTTGGGTATCTGCTTTCAGAAAATATATCATGTTTGGGGGTTTTGTGCAATCTTCAGGCCTAAAATCATTTTTTAAACGTGTGCCAAGAAATGCAAAAACGGCTCTGGCAGCGAAAGGGTTAAAGAACTAATTTCTATTTCTGAAAACAGTAGCATGATGGGCTTTACCAAAAAGCTGTAAATATGTTTCATCTGTCCACACCACATTCTCCCAAAACAATTTTGGCTTTCTCAGGTAGGTTTCAACAAACACCAGACTGGCTTTTTTCTCTTTCTGTGTCAGCAGTGGGGTCCTCCTGGGTCTCCTACCATAGCGTCTCTTTTCATGCAGATGGTGGTGTATACTGTGAGCTGACACAGCTATACCCTGTGCCTGAAGGTCAGCTTGAATTTGTCTTGAAATTGATTTTTAGCCATCATTCAAACAATCCTTCATTGCATTCTTTATCATTTTTTCTCTTTCATCCAAGTCCAGGGAGATTAGCTACAGTGCTAAGGGCTCTAAACCTCTTGACAATGTTGTGCACAGTGGACGCATGACCACTAAGACCTCTGGAGATGGACTTGTAACCTTGAGATTGTCCATGATGTTCCACAATCTTTGTTCTCAAATCCTCAGACAATTCTTTGCTGCTCTTTCTCTTCTCCATGCTCCATGTGGCACACAGAGACACACAACAAAAAGGTTGAGTCAATTTTCACTACTTAAACTAGTTGCCAGTGTGATTTCTATAATTTGATACAGGTGAGTTTAATTACAAATTACAGGAGCATTACAGCAGTTTTGCATGCAATGTGTCAGATTTGGCTTTTTGTGTCATACCAACACCAACAGAAAAAATAAACATGAGAATGCCTAAACATTTGTAATTGCAACAATTTTCTGGGCGAAGTGGTCCATTATCTGACAGAAATACAGGGTTGCCAATATTTTTGGCCATGACTGTAGGTCAAGTGTTTACTTATTCTTTCTTGCTAATACAAGGCAAGAATGACAAATTGTCATTGTAAAATAATGCTCTTGCACAAAATAATTCCATATTCAAACCTAGTGATAAAAACACTTACCAAGTTTGTCGCCTACAACAGTAGCCTCAGTAGCCTCTGAGGGTTCTCCAACTCCGGCAGAGTTGCAAGATCGCACTCTGAAGCTGTAAGACTTTCCCTCAGCCAGATCAAACAGAGCAAACCTTGGAGACTTGACTGGGATCTCGGTATTGACTCTCTGCCAATTCTCTGTGCCAGCCACACTCTGCAAAGCAATTAATAATTAAAATGGCTGTAATTTATTGAAAGCGTTTAACTTATTACTGTGTAAACGTATCTCTGTATAACATAGAAACAGGATTTTTTTAGAAAATGAGGGAAAGGGGCATTATGTTTTCTTTTTTAATAGTAAACTGGAAAGAAGCATTGTTTCATAAACTGTAGTTACAAGGAGGTACTGTTTATGTGAGAAGGTATAATTTGTCTAAACCCCAATTCAAAAATGATTAAAAAAGGAAAATTAGGTGAACAGAAACATGTTAGCACATTTTAAGGACAGAAGAGAGGAAAACATTTATAAACAATGGATCAAATGAAAAGGAATTCTTCCTTCAACTGCAACCCAATTTCCTTAAAGTCCACTTTTTACAAAAAATATTCAATGCACATTTATTTGCAGGAAAACAAAATTGTGCATTTATTACTTTTTTTGCAAATCAGCCTGCAAAGCACTGCAAGCGTGATCAGTGGTTCGCGGGCTCCTGCAGACTCTGGACTTTCAGTTAGACTATGTCAGTGGACTATGAATGTGGTGATCACCGCTCTCATGTTTCATTGAAAACTACAAGTCTGTCTGCTGTGGTGGCAGATTGGACTGGTAGTTCATTCATTGATCTCTATGAGTGAATGAAGCCTGAACAGCCATGCAAATGCCAACAGTGACTGTGCCCGAAGGAGAAAAGAAGCAGGTGTAACATATAACAGAGTCCAAAAGGTGGTGTTAACCTTATTTTCTTATCTTTGCAAAGAATGACAACATTTTATAATGTGCTGCTTGAAACAGCTCCAATGTACAATGTACACTGCTCAAAAAAATTAAAGGATCGCTTTTTAATCAGAGTATAGCATCAAGTCAGTTAACCTCCTGGGATATTGATCTGGTCAGTTAAGTAGCAGAGGTGGTTGTTAATCAGTTTCAGCTGCTTTGGTGTTAATGAAAATAACAACAGGTGCACTAGATGGGCAACAATGAGACGACCCCTAAAACAGGAATGGTTTTACAGGTGGAGGCAACTGACATTTTTTTCCCTTCTCATCTTTTCTGACTTTTTTTTCACTAGTTTTGCATTTGGCTAGGGTCAGTGTCACTACTGGTAGCATGAGGCAACACCTGAACCCAACAGAGGTTGCACAGGCAGTCCAACTCCTCAAGGATGGAACATCAATACGTGCCATTGCCAGAAAGTTTGCTGTGTCTCCCAGCATGATTACAATAGCATGGAGGAGATTTCAGGAGACAAGCACTTACTCTAGGAGAGCTGGACAGGGCTGTAGAAGGTCCTTAACCCATCAGCAGGACCAGTATATGCTCCTTTGTGCAAAGAGGAACAGGATGAGTACTGCCAGAGCAAGACCGTTTTGGTGGTGGGTCAGTGATGGTCTGGGGAGGCATATCCCTGGAGGGATGCACAGACCTCTACAGGCTTGACAATAGCACCCTGACTGCCATTAGGTATCGGGATGAAATCCTTGGACCCATTGTCAGACCTGCCCGAAATCCAATAGAACACCTCTGGGATATCATGTTTCGGTCCATCCAATGTCGCCAGGCTGCACCTTAGACTGTGCAGGAGCTTAGTGATGCCCTGGTCAAGATCTGGGAGGAAATACCCCAGGAGACCATCCATCGTCTCATTAGGAGCATGCCCCGACATTGTCAGGCATGCATACAAGCACGTGGGGGCCATACAAACTACTGAGTACCATTTTGGGTTGCTGCAATGAAATGTCAGCAAAATGGACTAGCCTACTGCATCATTTTTTCACTTTGGTTTTCAGGGTGTCTTTGATATCAGTCTGTAGGTTGATAATTTTCATTTTCATCAAACGATGGGGCATCTTTACATTCCTAACACATTACCCAGTCCATATCAGTATCGATATCTAGCATGATATTTTTTCCCATTGAGATCTGATGTGTTTTCAAAGTGTTCCTTTAATTTTTTTGAGCAGTTGATTTTTCTACATTTTTATTAAACTGCAACATGTTAAACAAACAAACTCTAGATTGTAATACTATTTGTACCAATGGGATATCACCTTTTCCACATAATACATAACACCTTCATGACCGCGTAGACCAGGTGGCTTCCAGCTGAGCACCACATAGTTTTTAGTGGCCTCTGTCACAGTGAGATCAGATGGTTGTCCAGGAATAACCCCCTCTGCAGATGACAGACACAGAGCAGTCACTCATAAATGAATGAAAAATTAGTAACTATGTTGATAGCACTCTTTCCTACCAGTGCTGAATTCTTGGGTTCTATTTCTAGCAGTGATGCTAGCTGCATGAAGCTACATTGTTCCTTTACTAAAGGAAATAAAACAATGTAAATATAATACAAAGCAAGAGGAAATGATTCATAGATTGGTGTCCAAATGTGTAATGCTTGACAGCTTTTATCCACTTTTATGACTTTTTAAAGGAAATGTCTAATGGTTTTGTTCATGTATTCTTTTATTTATTATGGTCAGGTATGTAAACTAAAATACTGCAAAGCCTTTCAGCCATTCAGTGGATCTTCAATCTCCTTTTCATATATTTTCCCATTTCTCCCTACCTCTAGTTGCAAAAAAAAAAAGAATTCCAGCTGTTTACAGAGCTCAATAGCACATAATGAAATTTACACATACTACTTAATGGGTCAGTGACTCAGTCAGATGGCTCTTTCTGAAGTTTCATTGAGACAAGATCTGAAGGCAGGAAGCTTTTTCCGTGCTGTCTCTTTATGAAATAGGTTGTATGTATGTGACTAGCTTACATGCAAATAGTGGTTAGGTCTAGTATTTCCTGGATATCAAGTATCGAACAAGTAATTAAACATCATTGAACTTTGTTTTTTTGCAAGAACATAAATTGCAGGCTGCTAGAAAGAATTTCATTGGTTCTAAAGTCTCACCTATATTTACCTTAATGTGTTCCCTGCATTATGGTAAGAAACATTAATGTCAACCTAGGCAAATCCACTTACATGAGATACATTGCTACCACTGACTAGAACAGCATCTGTGTGTGCAGTGTTAGCAGACCACATTTGTGAGCTGCCTCCAAGGTAGCGAATGCCCCTCTGGAATATCACTTCCAGTTGTCAGCATTATATGAAAATCAAAATTCTCACCTGTAGGTTCTTCCTCAGTCACAATGATCTGTCCGGTCCATGGAGCAGAAGGACGACCTAGGATATAAGCGTAATTTTATCTAGTGAAACAAGGTTAACTGAAGATTGACCCTAGCCAATATAAAACAAACCTTTCTAAGACCTAACCATACTGTATGTGCATGATGTCTTCAGGCAGCAGAAGATTTCATTGGATATACTATACTTGATTGTGGTGTTATTTCAGTTGGATGAATACTATCAGAGAGAGGAACGTAAGCTTGCAAAGCCAGGTAATAGAACAGTTGTGGTTCATGCATTGCCACCAAGGGAATAATGCAATGCAAATGAAGCTCACAACACAAGTTACAATTTGGCTTTAAAATCTACTTTAACCACTTCCTTACCATGCTATAGCCAAATGAAAGCTACAGCATGGTCATCCAGTTCTTAGAGGGTGTCATATCACGTCCTCCCAGAACGGGCTTCCAGCTCGCTCCCAGCGGCGCACACCCGGCGCTGTCTGTGATCATTGTGTTCTTTGGACATAGCTGATCACATGAAATGGTGAAGGGCCAATCACAGCGGCCTTTTACCATGTGATCAACTGTTTCCAATCACAGCTGAGCACCATGTAAATGTACTTGCTGGTTATCAGCAGTACTTTCCTCACACTTTCACAGCGTGAGGAAAGTACTGCCGATAACCGGCAACTGTCAAAGGAACCATCTGTACTGATAATTTAAATCAGGGCACTGATTATCAGTGCCCTGCTTATCAGTGAAGCCCCAAAAGTGCCCAACAGTGCTGCACAGCAGTGTTAGCCATCAGTGTCCAACACTGCTGCACATCACTTCACAACAGGGCTGCCCAGCAGTGCTGCCAATCTGTGCCCATCAGTCAGTGTCTCCAATTAGTGGCACTAGTCAGAGCTGCCAGTTATTGTCCATCAGTGCTTCCTATCAGTGCCCATCATTGCTGATTATCAGTGCCCATCATTGCTGCTTATCAGTGCCACATATCAGTGCAGCATCATCAGTGCCTCCTCATCAATGCCCACCAGTTCTGCCTCATCAGTGCAACCTATTAGTGCCAATCAGTGCTACCTATCAGTGCCCATCAGTGCTGAATATCAGTGCTGCCTCATCAATGTACACCAGTGAAGGAGAAAAATTACCTGTTTGCAAAATTTTATAATAGAAACAAAGAAACCATTCTTTTTCAAAATTTTCACTCTTTTTTAATTTATAGTGCAAAAAATTAAAAACACAGTGGTGACTAAATACCACCAAAAGAAATCTCTATCTGTGTAAAAAAAAATACTAAAAAATTTCATATGGGTACGGTGTTGCATGACCGTGCAATTGTCATTCAAAGTGCAAGAGCACTGAAAGCTGAAAATTGGCCTGGGCAGGAAGGGGGTAAAAGTGCTGGTAGTTAAATATACCAACAACTATGTAGTGCAAGACCCTGCCTAATTGAATACACACTGATTGGAAAATTTTGGTAAATTTAAAGGAGATTGCTTTAGAAAGACTTGGGTGATCCATGTAATTAGTGTGTAATAGTTTTCTTCTGATCATAAATACAAATCATCCATTAAAAATATTGTCATTGTTAGTTAATATAGTACAAAATAAATAATTATAACATAGCCTGAGCACAGGGACACTTTAAATACATGTTACATCCCCATACTGAATATAGACTAAATCGCCAAAAGCATTGGGACGCCTGCCTTTACATGTGCATGAACTTTAATGGCATCCCAGTCTTAGTCCGTAGGGTTCAATGTTGAGTTGGCCCACCCTTTGCAGCTATAGCAGCTTCAACTCTTCTGGGAAGACTGTCCAGAAGGTTTAGGGGTATGTCTATGGGAATGTTTGACCATTCTTCCAGAAGTGCATTTGTGAGGTCAGGCACTGATGTTGGATGAGAAGGCCTGGCTCGCAGTCTCCGCTCTAATTCATACCAAAGATTTTCTGTTGGGTTGTGCAGGCCAGTCAAGTTCCTCCATCCCGAACTCACTCATCCAGGTCTTTATGGACCTTGCTTTGTGCACTGGTACACAGTCATGTTGGAACAGGAAGGGGCCATCCCCAAACTGTTCCCACAAAGTTGGGAGCATGAAATTGTCCAAAAGGTCTTGGTATGCTGACAACTTAAGAGTTCCTTTCACTGGAACTAAGGGGCCAAGCCTAACCCCTGAAAAACAAAACCACACCATAATACCCCCGCCACCAGACCTTAGACTTTGCACAATGCAGTCAGATAAGTACCATTCTCCTGCCAATCGCCAAACCCAGACATGTCCATCGGATTGCCAGACAAAGAAGCATGATCCGTCACTCCAGAGAACACGTCTCCACTGTTCTAGAGTCCAGTGGTGGCATGCTTTACACCACTGCATCGGATGCTTCGCATTGCACTTGATGGTGTAAGGCTTGGATGCAGCTGCTCGGAAATTAAAATCCATTCCATGAAGCTCTCAACGCACTGTTGTGCTAATCTGAAGGCCACACAAAGTTTGGAGGTCTTTAGCTATTGACTCTGCAGACAGTTGGTGACTTCTACGCACTGCGCACTTCAGCATGAGCTGACGTCGCTCTGTTATTTTACGTGGCCTAACACTTCATAGCTGAGTTTCTATTGTTCCCAGCTGCTTCCACTTTGTTATAATACCACTAATAATTGACCGTGGAATATTTAGTAGCAAGGAGGAAATTTCATGGATGGACTTTTTGCACAGGTGGCAACCTATCACGGTACCACGCTTGAATTCACTGAGCTCCTGAGAGCAACCCATTCTTTCACAAATGTTTGTAGAAGCAGTCTGCATGCCTAGGTGTTTGATTTTATACACCTGTGGCTATGGAGGTGATTGGAACACCTGAATCCAATAATTTGGAGGGGTGTCCCAATACTTTTGGCAATATAGTGTATATGCATACTACTAGACTAGTGATTGGCTCATCAATCTATCATCTCCCTTCTTCATTCAGTTTAAGACTCTTTTCTTCTCAGTCCGTCCTCAGACTTCCCTTTTCCTTCAGTTAGCCTCTTTTTTTCAGTTACTGCTCTCACTGTCTTCCCTGTACCTCCCATTTATCATACTGATCCTTCATGGACCATCCCATTTGTTCCATTGTCTTGTCTTATTCATCTCACCTTTTACATATGCCTAATCGTTTATGCAAACTTATTTACCATCTTATATTTCCTTTTATCTTGAGAGATTTGTTCAGTGTCCACATCCTATAATTTAAAAATTTCATCACAAGGTTTTCCATTCCCTTTCACCCTTAGATTGACTCACCTGCATCTGCCTCTTCCTTGGTCTAATATCTTTTGGAATATTTGATGATGATTTTGGACTTCATGTCCTTAGGTTGAGTTCTTTCTGTCTGTCAAGCTATATATAATCCAATGCATGCTTGATATTCCTAACACACTATTTTCATATCATCACACATTTTTATTAGGCTTAGCTTATCCTTGTTTAAGTGTTTCCTCTTGACTGCTGGGCCAAATCTTTAACATGTTATATTGGTGCACCACACATGATTTTTCACTTTCAGTATTTGCACAGTAGACTGAGTAAGTTATTATTAGCCAGGCATACGTCTTACTTCTGATTCTGGCTCGGTCGGCAGGATCCAGAGCTGCTGCTGGCTCTGACACTCGGGAAGGTCTGCTGATTCCAGTCTTATTTACAGCTCTCACACGGAATATGTAAGATCGTCCTTCAATTAATCCTGTCACTGGGAAGCGGGCAAACTTTACGGGTGTGTCATTACACTGGGTCCAGTGGCTTGTGCCAACCTCACACCTTGGAGAAGGGTGAAAAAATAAAATGTTACACTGTAATAATCATAATAATAAACATTTGATGTTTCATTATATTTTTATATAAATTGTAATTTTATGCCAATAAGATTTGTTTTTTTGCAGGTTCATAGTTATAAGGGGCTATTATATAGTAGTTATTAGAATAATATGAGATGGTCATCTGCTAGTTCATCTGTATAAGTAGGCAAAATGTCATATTAAATCTCCGCTACTGCAAAATTTTACTTGTGTATAAATATAGGTAATATTAACCTGTCAATGAAATATCCCAGTATTGAACTTCCACCATCTACTGCCGGCTGTTTCCAAGAGATTATCACATAGTCCTTGTTAGCATCAAGGCATTCCACATCCAGTGGTGCAGCTGGAGCTCCAGATACTTCTGCCTCAACATCTAGTGTAGAATAGAAATAAATAAGAGAACAATACTGAACTGGTTTGATAACAGGTCCAACATATTTTCTGTATAATCAAAAAAGACAAGAGATAGGCTGGTTACCAAATTAATGACAATATAAAAAAAAAATGTCATACTAATTTTATCAGACTTTCCTTCTATGTGATACCAAACACCAGATTCCTCTTGTGCAGTAAGAACTCACTGGATCTCTGGGACCCTAATAAGTGGGTCAAATACTCTTGAATTTGGCCCCATTTACACTATGGTGTTTTGAATCTCGCATAGAATTACTGTGATTTTGCCCGCAATTTCAAAACACTTTGCTAAAATAACAAATAGCACGACAGCTTGTTCAGGTGCCATTCATTTTTTTTTAAAAATGCAGTGCAGTTCTGGAGCAATTGTCATGTGATAATTCGTGCTGAAATCGTGGCAAAGTGCATAGCATGAAGCGTGTCACCCAAAAGAAGCTCCTGAGCTTCTTTTGGGCGACACGCTTTGTGTGATGTGGTTTGCCACAATTTATCGTGTGTCAATTGCTACAGAGCAGCACTGTGTTTTTAGGTGCCATTAAAATGAATGGCACCTGAACATGATGTTGTGCGATTTGTTATTTTAGCAAAGCTTTTTGAAATTGTGGGAAGAAGCTCAGCGATTCTGCCTGCGATTCAAAATGCCATAGTGTAAATGGGGCCTCATACAGAAAGAAAAGGAAACATTTACAGAAAGAAAAGGAAACATCCTCTATGAATAAAATTACTTTATTTACCAGGTTAGCCCAGCACTCACTTTGTAAGTATACAGGTACATTATATATATCTGTCATAAAAGAGCACAAATATAAAAGATCAGTTCTTCAATTAGCATACAATGCAATATTCATGTATAAACATGTACGTTTTTACATTTGTTGATTAGCCGGATATCATTAGACGTACAGTAAATTCCATACTACCTATATCTGATAAAACCTGAATTTTCATACACATCCTCAACAAACCTTCATATGCATGTAATGCCCTCTAGTGTAGATAGTTTTTTTTTTTTTTTTTAAAGTTAGAGGCTTTCTAGAAGCCTGGGTATGAGTCAGCCTGGGAGTGAGTCAGCAGGGTTACTTCAGGTTAATGCTGGAGGGCTCTACGGGTCAGTTTTCTGATACCTCCCCCTGCTATAGAGACTTGGAGACGTTTCTAGAAGCAATTAGGCAGGGGTGAGGATGGGCTGATCTGCATAATTAGGGGAGGCAGGCAGGAGGCTTGGCA
This sequence comes from Staurois parvus, assembly GCF_062004578.1. NCBI lineage: Eukaryota > Metazoa > Chordata > Amphibia > Anura > Ranidae > Staurois > Staurois parvus. The sequence goes on along the minus strand of NW_028317811.1, from coordinate 2,704,499 downwards.
AGGTGGCTAGATTAGCCTTTAAATATGAGAGAGCCTGGTGAGCAGGGCAGTTGGGTGGAAGATGGAGTGAGGAAGAGCTGCTGGTGTGGAGTCTGGGAGGAGGCCTCAAAGATGGGGGATCTGCGTACAGGCTGGAAGCTGGAAAGAGGGATCTTCACTGTCCTGCAGTCTACTGGGGAAAGATAGCCTGTCAGCAGGAAAAGAAGCCAGCCCAGCATAAGCCCTGAAAGCAGCTTCAACCTTTCAAAGCTACAGTAACAGGATAGTGTGAGTACTTCTACACACCCTGAGCCTAAGAAGAGAGAGGGCAGTCAGGGGCAATATCCAACTAGCTCTCCCTGGAACTGAATTATTTTTGTGTTTTGGAATCCCTTGCTCTGGGATACTCTCAAGACAGCAAGGTGAAAGGAGATTTTTATCTGGGGTCTGAGGAGGTTCATTTAAGGGGACCAAGTGCTCCTTGCAAAGACTGAATGTTTATCTTTCAGAAGAGAAGAGCCACTCCTAAAGGAGTAGAGACCCTCAGATTTGTTCTTTTGTGCTTTTGCTGGATTAAGTTGTCCTCTAAGTTGTTTCAGTTCCATTGAGCATCCCATACAGTATATACCCCTAGACCCCATCCAAGTTATTAACCCCTAATAAAACAACAAAAAAAAGTTCATTGACTGTTTACTGACTGTGGATGAAAGTGTGAAAAATGTGTGTTGCCTGGCTGTGCAGAGCTTAGGGGGACCCAAAAACTCAGCGGTCCTCATTAGGGTAGTGTTACATGCATATTATTATTATTATACAAGATTTATATAGCGCCAACAGTTTGCTCAGCACTTTAAAATATAAAGGGAGACAATAGAGCAACAATACAGTTCAATACAAGAGGGTTAGGAGGGCCCTGCTCCTTGGAGCATACAATCTAAGAGGGAGGGGCTGGTGGTACAAAAGGTAATAACTGTGGGGGATGAACTGATAGAAGGAATAGAATATTCCGTTATTTGCTGAAGGCGGGATAGGCTTCCCTGAAGAGATAGGCGATCTCTGAAAACCTAAAAGTGGGCAGAGTAGGCGAAAGTTGGATAGCTTGGGGTAGAGAGTTCCAGAGGATAGGAGAGGCTCTGGAGAAGTCCTGCAGATGAGCATGGGAGGAGGAGACAAGGGAGCTAGAGAGCAGGAGGTCATGTGAGGAGCGGAGAGGACAGTTTGGATGATATTTGGAGACAAGATTGGTGATGTAATTTGGGGCAGAGTTACAAATGGCCTTATATGTTATTGTTAATGTTTTGAATTTTATCCGTTGGGCAATGGGAAGCCAGTGGAGGGATTGGCAGAGAGGGATGGCAGATATGGAATGGTTAGTAAGGTGGATGAGTCTGGCAACAGCATGCATGATAGACTGAAGAGGGAATAGCCTGCGATTAGATAGGCCAATGAGGAGGGAGTTACAATAGTCAAGATGAGATATAACAAGGGAGTGAATAAGTTGCTTAGTGGTTTCCAAGGTTAGGAACGGGTGTATCTTGGAGATGTTGCGGAGATGAAGTCTACAAGATTTAGACAGTGATTGGATTTGGGGGTGAAAGGACAGATGGGAGTCTAGGATTACACCTAGTACCCTGGCATGAGGGGAGGGACTGATGGTTGTATTATTGATCTTGATGGAGAAGTTAGGGGAGGGGGCACGGGCTGGAGGGAATATAAGCAAATCACCATGTAAGCAAAGCACCATTGTTTATGAGATTATTAACCGCATTATCAGTCTCATGATCTGACCTTTTGGGATATCTGAAATCCATCTAGGGTGATGGCAGATAGAGGTCTCTATGAAACTATTATCATCTGTTTCTTAAAAAAAAACTGTATATGTTTTTCCCTTCTTTCTAAAAATTACCAGATCCAGAAAAATACCACTGTTAAAACCCCACCTTCCTTTATTATATTATTAATACTTTAAGGGTCACAGAGATCCATTGTGGTCTTACTATGCAAGGGGAATCTGATGTTTGAGCTCACATTGAACAAAGAATACAGATACTGTTGTATATGCACTTTATTACAAATGGATACAAATTTGTATTGGTTTTTGCACATAAGGCTACTGCCAGGTTTGGGAAATGCACAAGTCACTTTACTAAGATTTTTTGCAGAGAAAAATCAGATAATGTTTTGGACAGTGATGTTTAGCACATGTATTGGTAAGAATTACTGTTTTTTAAATGAATTTATTATATGTATTTGCCATTTGTTATTCATATTTAGTTTATGGAGAAAGTAATAGTTATAAAAATAGCACTTTATTTACTCAGGCCTCATTCACATGGGTACTGATGCCCATACACCGTAATAAGGTTGTTTGTATATGTATCCCTAGGTGGCAGGTGCTGCTTGCAGGCAGCCCATTCAAGTCTTTGAGGATACCCACATGCCAGCCACATTAGGATGAGCGTCTGTGTTCTAATACCACAAGGGGACACTACCCTTTATTTCACAATGATCTGGAGAATATGATGTTGCTACGTTCATTAATATAATGACAAAGATTATTTGAAAGTGTATCTATTTGTGTCTCTGTAGTCACGGTTGCTTTTTTATATGTACTGCTGAACTTAGCATAGGTGTCTTTTTGGAACCTTCACTTATAGCCAAGAATGACAAGCACTCTAACACTGTTGGTTTGCCAGACCATCAGCTGCTCCCTGTAACAGCTGACACAGAGATTAAATCTGTCCCCACACTGCTTGAAATGTGATCCCACCAGCTCTACTGAAGAAGAAGAAACACTTTATTAAATTATAAAACTAGACAACGAATTTGCCAAATATTTTCCTGTTACCTTTAACAATAGATATTATACAACCATGCATCTCAATTGCATAGTTTTCCAGAATCAAAATATTTTTAAAGGTCATAGACCTATGGGCACCATCCTGAGCTGTTGACAGTATCATGTGTGCTAGCTTCTAGCTAACAGATTGACGACACATAAAGTTATGTTAACATTTTAGCATTACGAGCTTGGGCTTCTGTCTGATAGATGAAAGCAGTATGGCATTGCGGAGAGGTATTGCTGCATTCTTTGGCTTGTTTTTGGCTTAGACTTAAAGTGGTGTTCCACTCATGCTGTCAAAAAATAAGTCAGCAGCTACAAAAACTGTAGCTATTGACTTTTAAAAAACAGCCAATTACCTGTCCCTCGGTCCCACGTTGTGTCCCCTGCAGCCCGTTTCACTAGCCGTCCTGTATTCCAGGAGGCCGGCATCTTCAGTGTGGGCACCCAGCTGTAATAGCTTGCGGCTTCACAGCTGGGTACCCACTGCGCATGCGCGAGTAGCTCTTCGCTTCATGAATGGTCCTGTAGTCTTCTGGGACCTGTAACGTGTCCCAAAAGACTACAGGGAGGGAGGGAGGACACCTTCAGCTCCGGAAGTGGGAGCGGGTACCTGTGAAATTCGGGTACCAGTTCCCCCCGTTCCCCAAAGGTGCCAATCTTTAACCTCTCTAGTGGTCTGATTATGTCCATATTTCTGTGCTCAAAGCAGTACATTTTTTTTGCATGGAAATATGTTGTTTTTTTATTGTAGGCCTGTCATTTTTAGGAATAACTCATTGAAACCTGTCCGAACATCCTGGGTATGTTAAAATTTGAAACACGAAATCATAAATTATAATTTAATAAATAATCATAAAAAATAATATAATAATAATAAATGTAATTCAATAATATAATCAAACCAAAAACACTGAAATTTGAAATATAGTGCCAAGTTCGCACATCACTGAGCAAAGTCGCAAAATCGTTTTCAGTGTCTGATGACGAATTTCCCCACGAATCATTATCACTCAATTCTGCAAGTGGTTCTGATTTACTATCACTGTTCTCTAGCTGGTCTAAAACCTAAAGGGACGCTTTTTGGACGCCATGGACAATTCTCAGTTTCCAGGCAGAAAGAACAGTAAAAATGCAGGCAGGGCACAGGACAAAGCACTCAGGACAAAATGTATGTGAAATGCTTTGATACAGTAATGTTTTACTATGAGATTTTAGTGTATTAATGAATGTCACTTTTTGTCATTTTCAAATTTCCCGCCGCTCCGTCCCTGTACGTCCTGACGTCACGGGGAACGGAACCCAGAAGACAGATGCTGGCATCTGCCGGAGGACATTGCCGGGGACACTGCAGGAGGGACATCGCGGGAGTGCAGGACAAGGTAAGAGAACAGATCCCGGAGCAGCGCTGCATGGTACGCCCGAGTGTAGCTCGGGGTTACCGCTTTTGGTACTGAAACTTTACCCCAAGCTACACTCGGGAATACCGCCAGGGAGGTTACTGGGGAGTGGGGGAGCAGGCCTTTAAGCGGAACTTCCCCTTTTGGGTGGAGCTCCACTTTAATACTGCCAAACACGTTCACATAATCATACAGAGTAGTTTGGGATAAAAAATATCTACTATAAAAAAGGAACAAAAAGTTAAACTGGTATCTTTACTTATCTATTTTGTGCTCATTTTTTCTTTATATCAGATACTTTTTATTGAGAGGCTTAAATTTTATCAACACATACTGTAAAGATAAACAAAAGCAGAAACAGAAAGAGAACTAGAGGTAGTTCAAATGTGTCTACAGCTTGAATGGACAGATTAGGGCTGATTTACTAAAAGCAAATAGACTCCTTACTTTGCAAGGGAAGTTGCATTTTGCAAGGGAACTTGCTAATTCCCTTCACTTTAGAGGGATTTACTATGTATAACCGCTTCCTGTGTATCCAAGACAAGAAGACAAGAAGTGATGGGAAATTTGCCAAGTGGGACATACACAGCAACAAATAACCTGATAGAGGTTTAAAACCTTCCATGCTTTATTTGAATCTTAAAAAAGAAAATTTGGAACGTACAGGTCATACTCATAAGTTTGCAAATTTCTGGCAGAATTTGTAAAATGTGAGCTGCACCAAGCAACAAATTGTCCCATGTACAATACACCAAACAACCCCTAGAGAAGCCTCAAGCCTGGAACAAAATCATTTGAAATGATGAGCCCAAAACGTAAACTTTATTGTCACAATCATAAATGCTATGTTTGGTGAAGAGTCAACAAGGTCTATAAGAAAAAGCACTCCAACCCCACTAGGAAGAATGGAGGTGGATTTCTGCTGTTTTGGAGTGTGTAAGCTATAGTGTGTAAGCCTTAAAAAATGGCCTACATCTTAAAAATTCCCCGGGTGTTTGTAATCTTGTTCACAAAAAAATGTATGAACATTTTAAAGCACTCCAAAAAGAAAGAATGGGCTAAAATCAAAAACAGAAGATTTAACCCTTACCTAATTTATCCAAAACAAAACAAAATGGTATATGCACACTTTAAAATGGACCTAACATTAAAAATGGATGCTGCCTAAGCTTCACACAGAACTTGCCCCCACCACAGCCACACTTGGGGTTAGAAGGGAATCAATAGGCCATCCGAACCCAAACTAAGACCACTTCTGCTAGCCGATACATGCATAAAGACTTTTATTAGTTTTATCAATTAATAGGCAGCATGGGACAGTTAACCTAAAGACTTCTAGACTTTAGATTATCTGTTGCATGTACAACAATATCACAGTATTGTAGAAGAGATTATAAATTGTAGGAACCACTTTCACTGTTCTAATTTCATGATGTCATTCTTGAGTAATCAATAATAGAAAAAGTGGTCAAAGGTAGCTTGTGAAGGAATCCAATGGACGTTTACAAATTTACTTTTCTCTTTTACATTCCTTTATGAGTAAGTAATCTGATCCACATAAATCCACATCTGCTCATTTGATCCTGAATTCATATTCTAACTTTAACAGAACATTTAAAGACTTGCTTAGCTCTAGAAATGATTTTGGTAAGAAAAGAAAAATGTTCAAAAAGGTTAAAAACACCGTAATCACTTGCAGAAAACAATTATTCAGTCACTGATTTAATGGATAATTACACAACTGCAGTATTGTGTAATATTCTTGTTTTTGGAATGATATACTGTCTCTTACCCCTGACAAACACATACGCGCTGTATTGCTCATAGTATTCTCCCATCACCACTCGCAGTGTGTACAGTCCTTCATCTTCCTTATTCAGATGTCTGAGAGTCAGGGTGGCATGTCCTCCACTCCAGTGTGTGCTGACCCACTTGTTAGGGGAGACCAGAACTCCTAAACACAACAGAGGTAAAAATATATGGCTGTACAAATATGAATATTATCAATAATTTAGGCACAAAAAGCAATCCTTAACCTTGTGATGAAACCTTAACATTGTCAAAAGGCAAAAATGAAATGCAACGTGCAATTATACACTGGGAACCTTTAAGTTAAAATTGAAATGAGCGAACCCATTCTAGGGAAGATCTGACTCCAATCAGCTTACAAAAAAGTAATGAATAAAATTAATACATGAAAATTGTATAAATATAGCACTAAATAAAAATGAAATCAGAAATGTGTGCAAGTTGTTTTGTAGTTTTGTACTTGTTGAATGTTTTATATGTAATGTATCCTTATTGAAAGTACCAAGAAGTATTTCTATAGGAAAATGTGATATTTTTGCTATTGTTGGGTTGGACAAAGTCAGTTTTTGTAGAAGAGTTACTACATTTTCCCCCATATTTGCAGAGGAGACAGAAAGGAGATGGAAGAGGTTTATTGACATCATTAGTTAGTTGTTGTAGATGTTAGGCATGCCTAGACCAGGGTTGGGAGGAGATTCATATTTTACTATATTAAGCTATACAGGAAAGGTTCATAGCATAAAACCTAAGAGAAGAAAGAGCAGGAGAAATAATTCTTTGAGGGGTATAAAGCATTGTTTAAGCAATGTAACAGTCCTACAATTGAAAATTGTTTCCTACCATTTCGGTACCATTGAATTTCTGGCTGGAATCGTTTTATTTGAGGGTGAACAACGACTGTGGAACCCAAACTTAATGTATCACCTTCTTTCCCAAAGGAAACTCCAAATGGGTCAATAAAATGAATATCAAACTTTGAAGCAAATCCATATGGAGTGACGGCAACTAAAAAAAAGATCCAAAGAACCAGTAATTAGTTAACCTAATATATACATTTGGCAAAGTCATACACATGCTACATCCCTAGCTCACATAAAATAGGATTTTTTACTTACTAGTAAAACATGTCAAAAATCCTTTTTTCTTAATTGTATAGGAAAGGACACAGGATCCTCAGCCTTTAGCAATGGGAAATCCATAGCCAGTCCAACATGGAAACAAACACAAACAAGCCCACATACCGGACAGGTCAAGAAGGGTCTTGAAAAATATGAGTAGCTTGTAGCACTGTATGCCCAAAAGGAGGTCTGAATATTTGTTTGGTAGAACCTAACAAACGTGGGAACCGAAGGCCAGGCAGCAGCCTTGCAACTCTAAGAAACAAAGCACTAATAGATCTGATAGAATGTGCCTTAACAGAGAAGGAAGGAATCCTATTCTTTAGACAATAGACTCAAATGTCTGATCAACCAAGCAATAGTGCAGTGACAAGCATGGAGATGGAATCTCTGAGAAAACCTTTGCGAAATGCAAAGAGTGAATCCTTTTTCCCAAAAAGAGACTGTGGCCAAGAATAAGTTTATCGCAGCACTTCCCATGTCAAGACAGTGGAGAAAAATTTATTTGGGTTGTTTCAAAGCAAGACATAAGGAAGGAACAATAATGGCCTTTTTGGGTGAACAGAGGAAATTACCTTAGAGAGAAAAGAGGCTTTACGCTTCAGAAAAACCTTGAAAGACTAGGAAAGACTCTTTATAAAGTAGATGGTTATGTACCTGATAGAGGCTGAGCTGATAAGAAGGCTTCCCTTACACCTCCTGTCCAATACTCTCCCGGAATTGGTGACAGAGTGTAGCAGGATAAGGAATGGTACATGTGCCTGCAGTAGGTCCTGGCATAGTTGATGATCAGACTATAGACTGGATGTTGCCGAAATGCTGCAGATGATTATACTGGAGCTTATGCACAATGGTGGCACACACAGGAACATGTAGGAGTCACCACAACTGATTAGCAGAGGTACCAAATCAGTAGACAGTATCAGGGTCAGAAATCTGGCTGAGATCAATATAGGACTAGCAGCAGAACTACTAAAACAGCAGGCAGAAGCCAAGGTCAGCAATAGGAGATCAGGATAAAACAGGGTCAAGGAACAAGCCAGGTCAAATATATGATAGTAGGATGCATGGCTGGGCATAAGTCACAGGAGTAGATGACCACTCAGCAATTCAGTTGTGCCAAATTTTAAATAGAAAACAAATAATATTAGGGTGCACTCACATTAACCTGGAATTATCCAGTGTTATAATGAATATGTGTACAATGCACTGAAAGGATCCTATTTCCCCTTTAGATATCTATAAAAAGATCACTAAAAAGATCAAATCAAAAAGCAATAATAAAGATAACTTGAAAAGCTACAATTTCTGGGGAAATTGTGTGAAGTGTTCTTGCCTCCACCAGTAGTCTACAACTGGAGTGGGCGGAGTAACTGGGTAGAGTGGCTTGAGTAACCGTTGTGTGGTTGGAGTGGCTGGAGTAACTGTGAAAAGGACTTCACTGGTGTCTTGAAATGGTTGTAGTTTTAAAAACTATAAATCCTACAGCGAAGAGCTTTATATTGTGAGAATCACAAGACCCAGACCTACATTTTGATGCTTAGTATGTCTCTGAAATATTAAAAATGAAGGCACAGTCGCAGTTTAGAAATTGCCCTTCAAATTTGAGGTGGCTAGAGTGCAGTTTCAATGAATGTCAATGGGCGGCGTGAGTTGCAAACAAATGGTCATATTGTGAAAACTATCAGGACTATGGCTTAGCAGTGGACATTTTTAGTGGCAGCAGGGATAGCTGAACGTTTTGATATAAGATTTGTGTAGGTGGGCTTGAAAATGAGGGAGTGATGGCAGTTTAGAAATCATGTCCTGATTTTTCAGCTCACACTGTAGCTTTTGTCAGCTCCCACTCTAGTTTTGAACACTCCGCCATTCATTCATATGGGACCAATTTCACCACAAAAACGCCGATATTTCATGAACCATTCTGCGAAACATTCCACAAAGTAATAGCACACCAATCGGGAACAATCCGCACGTTTCGGTATATTACTGTCTGTGTAGTGTAACAACTGTGGGAGGAGTTACGGTGGTAAATTTGGCTACAATAATAAGAATATATATGTGAGATAACAGTAAGTGGTCTTGCCATGCAAGAACACTTAATAATTGTATATACTGACAGTGAATATAGATAGCAAGAAAAATGTCCAAATCCTTTCAGTGCATTGTACACTGATTAATTTTAACACTGGAATATTCCAGGTCAATATAAGTTCATCCTAATATTACTTGTATTGTGTTTTGTGGAGAACACCTTGCGAGTGAGGTCAAACAAGGGAATATCCCTAATAGGTTTCAAACGGTAGCTTTTGCAGGGCTGAGAGAACCAGATTAAGGTCCTACATATTCACAGGGGAGTGTACTGAAATATGTGCAACACCCTGTACTAGGGGCGGACTGACCATTTGGAAACTCGGGCACTGCCCGAGGGCCCGGGGTCAGTAGGGGGCCCTATGAGATGCCCCTGGTACCTTTTTCATAGGCTTTTTTGAGTTTGGGCAAGGACACAGGGGCCCCATGATCCCCTATTGCCCAGGGGCCCCACAAGTTGTCAGTCCGCCCCTGCCCTGTACAAACACCTTAAGCAGGAGATGACAGGTCAATAGTCTTTGTAACAGAACAGCCAGTACTGAGATTTGTCCCTTGATTGTACTCAAGGACAGATGCTGATCTAAACCAAACTGTAGAAAGGGCAATATGTGCCCCATGGCGGCAGATTTACTAAAACTGGTGCACACAAAATCTGGTACAGCTGTGCATAATATGTAATCAGCTTCTAGTTTTTATTGTCAAAGTTTAACTGAAAAAACTGAAGTTAGAAGCTGATTGGCTACTAATCACAGCTATATTAGATTTTGTGTGCACAAGTTTTACTAAATCTCCCCCTATGATTACTTCCTAGGATGTAACTTCCTAGCCTTGCACCACAGAAAGGGCTTTCCAGGTGTGATGGAATACCTTCAAGGAAGTCCATTTCCTGGCCTTGAAAAGGGTAGGGATAACTGAATCTGATAAGCCCCTGTCCCTCAAGACATGGTAAGAGATGGCAGTGAACATCCATTTTTGCATGAAGCTCTACTTGATAGGATAATGCTGAGAAAATTTGTTTGGAGAGTTTTATGGTAAAACCAGTCACCATACAGGACAGGTTCTAGGCCTGAGTGGAATTGAAAGGTCTTAGCATGGCTTGGTAATTGTAAGGACACAATGTAGGAGACCTTGGGGTGAGCTGCTCTAATGGTAAACAAAATCATACAGCACCAATAAGGGTAGCAACGGTATCCTCAAGCTTGGATGAAATTTCAGCCGAAGGTGACTATTTCTAATCCAGTTCCTCAGAAGAAGAGGATGGATCTTCCTCTCAGTCAGAAACCAACTCAGAAGGGAAGACTAAGGGCTAGTTTGTGATCCCTGTCATTTAAGGCCTTTAGATAAACAAAAATTATGCATATAAAATTACATTGTAGATATTGTGACTGACTTAACCCTTTATGGTGGGCATACCCCCAAATGAGTGTTCAAGGATAGGGCTCTGCCTCCAACAGACAATGATCCTGGATCTGCATAGCACCTGCTGCTAATTTAACACAATGCACCATATGCCAAGGTGAGCACCCACAGAGGATCCGGTGCCTGAAGCAAAATTACAGGATAGCCCCCAAATTCAAGCAGGGTCCAGGTACAGTCTTCAAGGCTCAGCCAAGGTGTCAACCAATCCAGAAGCCACAGAAGGAGCTGCAGTATCTATGGTGCAGCCAGGAATATTGATGGAAGAGTCAAAAACCTCCACAGGAAAAAGTTAAGCCTCTCTCTGTAGAGTAGATGTCCATCATCTAAGGATACTAACAAAAACAGACCAGTTGGGGGGGGGGGGGGGTTAGGTTGTATAGGGGATGTCCCTTCAGATTTCTTTTTTGCCAGTGTCCAATCACCTGAAGTTAGCTGCATATTACCTATAATTAAAGATAAATATCCTGGGTCCTGTACTAAGAAAGTTTTTCTTCACAGCTGGTAGTTGCTTATTTCAGCTTCTTTAGAAAATATCTAGAACTTTCCTGATTTCATAACTTGTTACCCTACAGAAAAATAACTGATGAAAACTTACAGCTGAATGGCTCGCCTTTTGAAGTAGTTAAAGGTGTCACATCCAAGTCTCCTTTATATCCTGTAAAAAATAAATAAAAAATGTATTTGAATAGAAATCTGAGAAACAAATATCTACAAACAGAGAAAAAAGTAGAAAAAAAATTAAAACATACTCTTCACAACAAGAGAAGCAAACGCAGAATTCTCTCCTTTCACATTCATTGCTGATGCATGGTACTGAGCTGTATCCTCGAAGTCACAGCTGTAGAAATAAAAATACCATCTGTTAATCAATACAAGTGTGAACTCAAGTTAAAAACCACTTACAAAAAAAGGGATTTCAGCAAAAAGATATTGAAAAAGACTATAATCTTTTGTATATACGGTACCTACATATCACAATCAAAAATAAAAATGACGCCATGGAACCACCCATAGCCACAGATCACGTGGTGAAAATATCAGACAACCACGTAAGATAAAACCGACTCACCTAGAATTATACCAAATAAATGGTTCGAGCCGCGTAACTCACTACTATAATCCAAGACAACAGGGGCAAAAGGAAAACCCGAAAGGAAGTTACAAGGTGGACCAAGTGGCTTGCAAGTAAAAAACAGGCTTTATTATGTTCAAAAATTACAAACACTAAAAAAGGGCACAGATAACCTCACACCATATAAAATTAAAAGAGACAAAGTTGTCTGGTCAAAACGAAGGGCTGTACAGGAATATCTTCCTACGGTTAGCATACTAACACATGGTTGAGCAGCTGGACCTCAGTGATGGCGTTACCCTTACTGCTGATATTCAACAGACTTTCCCAAGCCAGTGAACTTTCACACATACTCAGGCTAAATTCTGTCATTCATTCATGTGAATGTTCACATCTGGATCCAGAACTATGGACACAGTACCCACATTTTCAGATATTTGAAATAGCACTCATGTTAGGATTTACTACCATCAAGTGATACTCATTCAATCTCTATGGATGTTAGTCCCCCTTGTTTATTACTATCATGATTATCTGACATGTGTGGATGAGTATGGTGATTGTACGGTGTGCAGGCTGTACAGCCCTTCCTTTTGACCAGACAATGTGTCTCTTTTCATTTTATATGGTGTGAGGTTAGCTGTGCTCTTTTATAGTGTTTGTAATTTTTTAACATAATAAAGCCTGTTTTTTACTTACAAGCCACTTGGTCCGCCATGTAACTTCCTTTTGGGCTTTCCTTTTGCCCATGTTGTCTTGGATACCTTCATATCAGTAACACTCAACTGTGAGCCAGGGGGCTCAATGAGGCCAGGACCTGTACTAAGTCTATAGTTGCATTGACATAATAAACAATATTCTGTTAGTTGAGTTTTCTTATCAAATACTCTTTCACTTGTTGCAGGCTCTGGAAAGGAGAGTGGAATGCTACAGAGTATGAATATGTGGTGGTCTGGATCTATTCCAGACTGTCAATGTACAGTCGGCACTGTGGGTCTTGACTGGTATTTACAAAATCCAGAGTTATCTTGGTGAATCCAAGTGTTTTTACTTAGCAGATGTCGAATTAAAGCCTCGTTTCTAATTTTAAGTTTCAACTCAGTTTTAAGTTAACATAATTATTATGTGCCCATATACCTTCTTTCTTGCTAAGGAAAATTAAATAGGCACTATAGCAAAAATGTTTTTAATATTTTAGCAGAGAGTAGAGAATGGTTTGAATCTCTGTCACATTTGTTTTGATTTTTGTGTCTCCACTGGGGAGATTTGCCTTTATTTCATGTCCCATAGAACCAACAGGAATTGAGAGGAAATCTCCCCAAAGTGAATGGAAAACCCACCTTTGACAGCTGTCACTATTACAGGTGTCCGTATTGGAAGTTTTCTCCTCACTGCTCCAGTGACAACTGTCAATGATATCTACACCACTCCTTGTCCTAATAACCAGCATAATTTGGACTGAAACTGAGGAGAAATCTCCCCATTGGGAATACAGACACCAATAAAAACCTGACAAAGAGTACCACTGCCCGCTCTGCACAAAAATGGAAACATGGTATAGATGGTGTTCCACTTTAGGCAAAATATTTTGCCTGGCACTTTATTAGAGTTTGGAGAGTTATGAGGTAGTCTGCCACTGTGCCACATTACCATGCACATAGTTTAGGAATATTACAGGTAAAACTCATGGCCATATCTCTGTGGGTCATGACCATATTACCAATTAAGGACACTTACAGAGCTGACTGTTCAGTATACTGGAATTACTTCCCAATATTGAAATATGTGATATTCTTGGTCTGATACAGATTTATATAAACAGAAATATTTGGCATCCATTTAGTAGTGACTGCAGTCACTTTCTAATTAAAGAAAAGTTGACTCATGGGTTGTGGGAAGATATGAAATTGCTACTAGCAGAAAAAACAAGCAATTTTCATATTTTATGTATTTTACTAATGTTGCACAACAGGGTCCTGTATTAACTCTTAGGAGCCATAATGCAAATTACATATATTGTATCTTTAAAAAAAAAAATGGAGTAAAAACAGTGGCAGCTGTCATCATGTATAATGGGGTTGATTTACTAAAACTGGAGAGAGCAAAATTTGGTGCAGCTCTGCATAGAAACCAATCAGCTTCCCGGTTTTATTGTCAAAGCTTAATTAAAGTTGAAGTTAGAAGCTGATTGGCTACCATGCAGAGCTGCATCACATTTTGCACTCTCCAGTTTTACTAAATCAACCCCAGTGTGTTACTGGCACTGATTTTTGGGTAGAAGCTACCTATGGATGTGCTGTTAATTTAACCCCGATAGAGTTTAAAATTAGTTGAAACAGACCTGTGTGAACTTAAAACATCCAACCATGGGAAGAAAAAACTATTTTTTTTCAAATATTCATTTTTGGATGACTGAAATGAACACAAGATCACCTCTCTTTAGTAATTAAAAAAATGAATACATGGAAAAGGTAATTACTATATTACAGTATACAACCACATATGTATGCAAGAACAGTGGTTGCATGTTTTGCTGCTGTACTTTAAAGTATAGATCCATAGATGTGACAATTTGTACATACTAAGCTAGAACAGTAACTATTTAACTTTAAATTAGTATTCATTATATTTCTTGATACCGTGGCTAGCTCCAAAAGTACCAAATGTGCTAAAGCAGGGGTCTCCAAACTTTTAAAACAAAGGACCAGTTTATTGTCCTTCAAACTTTAGGGGGGCCAGACTGTGGCCAATGAAAGTAGAAAATGCCCTGACATCGATAGGAGTAAACAATGCCACAGGCTTGGTGGTCAGTTGAAGTAAAAAATTTCCATAACTGGTGTAGGTGGGAGATATAGTGCACAGTCATTGGTGTCAGTGGGAGGAATAGTGCCCTATCATTGGTGTCAGTGGGAGGAATAGTACCCTATCATTGGTGTCAGTGGGATGAATAGTGCCCCATCATTGGTGTCAGTGGGAGGAATAGTGCCCCATCATTGGTGTCAGTGAGAAGAATATTGCCTCATCATTGGTATCAGTGGGAAGAATAGTGCCCCATCATTGGTATCAGTGGAAGGAATAGTGCCTCATCATTGGTGTCAGTGGGAGGAATAGTGCCCCATCATCGGTATCAGTGAGAAGAATATTGCCTCATCATTGGTATCAGTGGGAAGAATAGTGCCCCATCATTGGTATCAGTGGAAGGAATAGTGCCTCATCATTGGTGTCAGTGAGAATAGTTCTCCATCACTGGTATCAGTGGGAGGAATAGTGCCCTGTCATTGGTGCCAGTGGGAGCAATTGTGCTCTGTCTTTGGTGTCAGTATGAGGAATAGTGCCTCATATAAGTGGAAGGAATTGTGCCCCAAGGGCTGAATAAAGGCAAGCAAAGGGCCACATTCGGCCCACGGGGCACAGTTTGGAGACCTCTGTGCTAGAGGATAAGTGAAGCTTTAAACTAAAAACCCAAACTCTACAGCTAATTTTAGAGTGACCCATATATGCCAATTTTGACTAAGCACAGTTTAAATGTCATTGCCTGTCCTAGCCTTTCACTTACCCAATATAAGTTACATTTGTCAGATTTTCTCCAACACTGAGTACAGTCATGACACTTTGCACTTGCTAACTATACCTAGAAGTATTTTACGTGAGCATTTAATTTTCCACTTGGCATAAACAAACCTGATTATTTGGCAGAAAGGACTAAATATTATTATTTTATATAAGATAATCAACTCCCATGGCACTGTACTAAGAAGCATATTCATACAAAAAATACAAATGCATAAAATATTATTAATAACAATTACATGCTTTCGCATAGCAAGCACATACATAGCAATAACCATATACAACAGAAGCAAGCACCCTGCCTGCCTAAAATACAATATTAATATCAGTAATAAGTACCACTTACAACATGATTACTGTGCTGACTAAGATAGGTTATAAGGAACTATTTCTCTGACATTGCTCTAAAAATGTCACCCTCTTTTTTAAACGTGCATCTAAAAAAAAGAATCTTAAAAAGTATGCTAAATCGCCAATATATTACATATGTTTGTATGTAATATATATAAATCTTTGTATGTCATTTCATTATTAAATATATATGTGTGTGTCATAATTTCATCATGGAATAGAGCACACTGGATTAATACTTATTTGATGAGCCTATTTGATGGACTTTTATCTTGGTTGCACAAAGCACTTTATGTTTTACGTATTTGATTGTGATTTATGTTTAAGCTTTCACCTATTTGCATTTTTATATGGGTATGTGGATTTAAGGTACCGTGTTAATATAGAGTTATTTCATACTTTTGAGAGAAAAAAATGTATTTGCACTTAGTTTTAGGTTGTGACATTTTTATCGCAGTGCATGTTTATATATCTTTTCATCTCACTGATAATTAGTACAGCTGCATAGATTAGGACCTTTTATAGAAGCACTGAACATTTATTTTAATTTTTTTTACATTAATAGTTTGAAGGATGTCCGGCTTTAACAAGTCCAATGAGCCCGATTTACTTAAAAAGTAGAGCATGCTCACTTTCAAAATGAATCTTCATTTTGCAGAGTGAATTTTTACCATATGTTAGTGAACTAGGTGAAACAATGTAAAAATACACAAAGATGTTCAGAGAAAATAAATAAAAATAATAATAATTAAAAAAAGGATTTTTGCTCACACACGGTTGAATGATTGAGGTCAGCACAACTTCACCTCATTCATTAAGCTAAGTGAAAATGACCTTTGAAAAGAGAAAATTCATTTATGCTACTCCTTTACTATATCAACCCCATCTCATATACTAGATTCTACAGCACTGCAATGCCATTTTATACTAGAAACCTATAAACTGATCATTCTGCCTCGAACCTTGACAGATTGATTTTTTTTTTATATTTGTTCTCAATATTAGTTTTTTTAATTTTAAACATAAAACAGGCTTGACAAATCACTGCTGCATAAAGAAATGCATATAATATTCTATTTATTTACAGCACAATTCTAGAATATAATAAACATATTACAGTATATTTAAATATGCAATAAGAGTATCTTCTGGAACCAATAAGTTAGGGCTCATGTACACCAGCAGCTAATAAACTTGAATTTAGGAGCTTTTGGCATTTTTTTGCCAAAGCTCCTAAACTCAACTTCATAAAAGGCTATGTGTCCATGTACACATAGGCTTTTAGCAGAGTTTAGCAGCTGCTGCAGTTAGGTTAAACATCCCTCTCCTGAAGGCAGAAGAATCGCATTCAGGATAGGAACGTTTTGACCGCCGACCGCGGGAAAATGAAAAACGTGGCAAAACCGCTGAAAAATCACGGTACCATGATTACCGCATTTTCAAGAGTTTTTGCTGCAATTTTTCCTGCGGCCGGCAGTCAGGGTAGGCTCGTGTACATGGAGCCTTAGTCCAGGATCACTGTTGCATTTATTTGTAACATGACAGATATTACTTATCCACAAATATAATGGGAACTCCCCTTAACATCGTTAGTGGTTAATGAATGAAAGAAATCATAATGTGACAAAACAAAACAATACACAGAAAACATCTCAGAGAAACTTAAAGTAAAATGTTGAATAATATATGTATAGTAAAATGGCTACATTATTTTACAAATGGTTCAATGATAAACGAAAAATGAGACACTGTCCTGATTGGTGAAAACTGTAGGACACTTTTCGCACCCTATCTGGACTACTTGGAAGCATGGCATTTAAAATGTAACAGATGCCGTTACATTCCCAGTCTATGTAACAATTATAATGTAATCTGCTGACATGCTGACACTTTACATTGTGCATTTCAATTATAAGCTCTGTGCATAAGAAAGACAGCCATTGATCTTAATGGGACAGAACCACAAACCACTGATCATTTTCAACAGGGTATTAAGATTGTCAGACATGGTGCTATAAGTGGCCACCTGACATCTTTCTAGCCAAAGGAAATTTATCAATGTTGTAGAAGTCAAGTAACCAGGTTTGTTTTACCTTCCATTCTCAAAAATGCACTTGCAACATGAACAGAGTAATTTGATACAATGCCCTCTCACCAGTCCCACACCACAGGGACTGGTGAGAGGGCACTTCTTATTATTCACACTGCTAGGGATTGAGTTACTGGAGGCAGGACATTAAATATACTGCATCTTTACCACACCTTTACTGCATTTTTAACACACCTACAGTATATTGCATGCTGGTTTATTAAAACTATCGTTAAGTGCACCAATGCTTCTTAAAGGGCTCCAACGATAGCCGGCAGAAGAGCAAAAGGGAGTACCCCTCCAGCAAGTCCCTTTTGTTCTCTTCTCCCATTTCCTTCATTTCTATGGACAGTGCACAGCCAGTCAATCTATACCTAGCATAGTTGCCATCAGGGGCGGACTGACCATTTGGAAACTCGGGCACTGCCCGAGGGCTCGGGGTCAGTAGGGGGCCCCATGAGATGCCCCTGGTACCTTTTTCATAGGCTTTTTTGAGTTTGAGCAAGGACACAGGGGCCCCATGATCCCCTATTGACCGGGGTCCCCATGAGTTGTCAGTCCGCCACTGGTTGTCATCAATGCACTTTGGCAGTATAGCGCCTATATTTGGTAAATAAAGCTTTATTATTTATTACTTCTGCACTTTAAGTGACCATGCTACTGTTTATGCTGATCTGGACACCAAGGGGTTTATTTACTAAAGCTGGAGAGTCCAAAATCAGACTCCCTTCTGCATAGAAACCAATCAGCTTCCAGGTTTCATTGCCAAAGCTTCATTGAACAAGCTGAGGTTAGAAGCTGATTGGTTTCTATGCAGAAGGGAGTCTGATTTTGGACTCTCCAGCTTTAGTAAATAAACCCCAAGTGTCATCTTATGCCTAGGTCATATTACTAATCACTCTAAATGCTAGATTGTGTTATTACTATTGTTAATCCATTTCTATGCCTACTTCATTATCAACCATATCAGGTAAAAATACATTCAGTTTGTCTTCACCAACTGGTTCAATGCCTGTTTTCTTTGATATAGTACTACTACTTGGTATTAAGTATAATAAAAGCCACCAAAAGAATAAACATCTATTATCTTCGACATAAGGTAATTCATAGGAAAAAATGCAATATGCAAATAACATTAGTTAGAAAGGAAAAAATAAGTGAAAGTGCAATGCATATGACATATTTGAATCAGAAGCTGCATCTTGGCACAGGACTGGTATATTTCAATGGTGACATTTAAGGTTGTAGATACGGTAAGTGTCAGGCACTAGATAATGTAAGTATATGGCTGAAGGGGCTCATGTAGTGTTAGGATTAGGTTAAGTGATAGCTGGCCATACACATACAGTACAGAGTTTTCCATTCAGTCTACAGGGTTTTTTTTTACTCTTTTTTGCATTCTTACCATAAATGGCTGTATGGAAGACATAAAGGTTTATTTGCTATGAGTGACAAACAGGTGATGCGTGTAATCTGTCAGTGGAAACACCACAGTATGGAACATTCATTGCATACTTGCATTATCTAACAATAAGCAACAAACACAGATACCCACTGTATTCAGGATTTTTCCTTCTTTTTCTTTGTATGTTCATACAGTACATGTGCATCTAGTTGCAGCTTAAGCTGTGCTCATTACTTACTTGTATATCTCCAGTGAATGAAGGCCATAACCACTTTCAATCTTGTATTTATCAGGATAAGCTTGATCATTGATAGTGACATTATTCTTATACCTGTATAAAAGACATCAGGATAAGCTTGATCATTGATAGGAACATTGTTGTTATACTTGTATAAAAGGCACAGCCAGAAATGAATGGGGCACATAATAATGTATCTTATACAGTACAAAGGCATCATGTAAATATAAGTTGGAGAGAATAAAATCAGAGAATTGGAGGCTTGGTCAATTATCATAATTTCATCAATTATCTAGCAATATATGCTGCGATGCAGTGATTTACTGCAGTGGTCTCCAAACTGCAGCCCGGTGACCATATGTGGCCTTTTGCTTGCTTTTATCTGGCCCTTGGGGCACTATTCCTCCCGTTGATATGAGGCATTATTCATCCAACTGACACCAATAGTGGGGCGATATTCCACCTACTGGCACCAACAATGGGACCTAATTTCTGCCACTGACATCAACAATAGGGCACTATTCTTCCGTCTGACACCAAGGATGGGGAACTATTTCTCCCACTAACACCAACAATGGGGCACTATTCCTCCCACTGGCACAAACAATGGGGTACTATTCCTACCCCTTATACCAAAGATGCACTGCTTACTGCCACTTACACCAAAACAATTTCCAATCCCAATGGCCACAGTCTGGCTCCCTAAAGTCTGAAGGACAGCAAACTGGCCCTGTGTTTAGAAAGTATGGAGACTCCTGTTCTACTGTATATGCAGTAGGTGCATTTTAATTCAGAACAGTTTGTGTGTATGTGAACTTCTTATAGAGAGATGCAAACCAGTCCACCACAATAAGACACAATTAAAAATACTTAATTATAGTTTTGTTTTTAAGTAATATCTACCTTTCCTGATTCCATCGATGTCCCAAAATGTTCCACAGCATTCGATCCAGTGCTTGTAGGTCAGAGGATGAAGGAACATAGTCCTCCATCCTCACTGCTCAAACTCCTTATTGAGTACTATCTGTTTTCCCACACTTGGGACAATATTATGTGCCCGGGGAACACTAAGGATG
Source organism: Staurois parvus (assembly GCF_062004578.1). Classification (NCBI taxonomy): domain Eukaryota; kingdom Metazoa; phylum Chordata; class Amphibia; order Anura; family Ranidae; genus Staurois; species Staurois parvus. The sequence goes on along the minus strand of NW_028317811.1, from coordinate 2,684,043 downwards.
GAGTTCCCTGTGATGTCATTGGACTAACTCTGCTTTAAAGAGAAAAACACAGAATAGAATGTTTGTGGATTGACTTTCAAGTCAAGGCACCACAAAACAATTATTGAAATAATGTGCATACAGTAAATTCAGCTCATCTGCACTGAGACACTTCTAGTGAATAAAAATCTTTAATCAACTACGCATAAGGATAACAAGCAAATAAGCCATGGTGATGACAATGCAGCATACATTATGCTTTTGTGAATTAGGATCAATGCCAATTTAAACAACATTTTAGCATGAACACCTGATCATATGGTAGAGTAAGCTGTAGCTAGGCCTTCAGACATAACTGATAAGAATCAGGACACCCATTAAAGAGCGCATACCATGTGACTCGTGGCTCTGGCCATCCACTCACTGTGCAATGAAACTTTACAGTCTGTGTCTCCCAGATGGTGTGAGAACGAGGCTTAATGATGAAGACAGGAGCATGTAGCAGTGTGTCCTCATTTATCTTTTTGTGAAACTCTTCAGTGTCTTCTAGCTGGAAAAAAACAGCAAGTTACATTTGAAGGCAACAGTATACAGCAATAATGCTATGGGTTATATGGATATATACCTACAGTATGTCTAGAGAATAACAAATGAAAATGCACAAAATCAGTGTGACAATGGGGACAATTCACTAAAGGTTAAGGGATGCATTACAGTGCCTTGAAAAAGTATTCATACCCCTTGAAATTTTCCATATTTTGTCATGTTACAACCAAAAACGTAAATGTATTTTATTGGCATTTTATGTGATAGACCAACACAAAGTGGCACATAATTGTGAAGTGGAAGGAAAACGATAAATGATTTTCAAATTTTTTACAAATAAATATCTGAAAAGTGTGGCGTACATTTGTATTCAGCCCCCCTGAGTCAATACTTTGTAGAATCACCTTTCACTGCAATTACAGCTGCAAGTCTTTTTGGGGATGTCTCTACCAGCTTTGCACATCTACAGCATGAAATTTTTGCCCATTCTTCTTTGCACAATTGCTCAAGCTCTGTCAGACTGGATGGAGAGTGTCTGTGTACAGAAATTTTCAAGTCTTGCCACAGATTCTCAATTGGATTTAGGTCCAGACTTTGACTGGGCCATTCTTACACATGAATATTCTTTGATCTAAACCATTCCATTGTAGCTCTGGCTGTATATTTAGGTTTGTTGTCCTGCTGGAAGGTGAACCTCTGCCCCAGTCTCAAGTCTTTTGCAGACTCTAACAGGTTTTCTTCTAAGATTGCCCTGTATTTGGCTCCATCCTTCTTCCCATCAACTCTGACCAGCTTCCCTGTCCCTGAAGAAAAGCATCCCCACAACATGAATCTGCCACCACCATGTTTCTCGGTGGGGATGGTGTGTTCAGAGTGATGTGCACTGTTAGTTTTCCACCACACATAGTGTATTGCTTCTAAGCCAAAAATTTAAATTTTGGTCTCATCTGCCCAGAGCACCTTCTTCCACATGTTTGCTGTGTCCCCCCACATGGCTTCTCGCAAACTGCAAACGGGACTTCTTATGGCTTTCTTTTAACAATGGCTTTCTTCTTGCCACTCTTCCATAAAGGCCAGACTTGTGGAGTGTACGACTAAGAGTTGTCCTGTGAATAGATCCTCCCACCTGCGCTGTGTATCTCTGCAGCTCCTCCAGAGTTATCATGGGCATCTTGGCTGCTTCTTTGATTAATGCTCTCCTTGCCCAGCCTGTATGTTTAGGTGGACGGCCATGTCTTTGTAGGTTTGCAGTTGTGCCATACTGTTTCCATTTTCAGATGATGGATTAAACAGTGCTCCGTGAAATGTTCAAAGCTTGGGATATTTTTTTATAACCTAACCCTGCTTTAAACTTCTCCACAGATTTATCCCTGACCTGTCTGGTGTGTTACTTGGCATTCATGATGCTGTTTGTTCACTAATATTCTCTAACAAACCTCTGAGGGCTTCATAGAACAGCTGTATTTATACTGAGATTAAATTACACACAGGTGGACTCTATTTACTAATTAGGTGACTTCTGAAGGAAATTAGTTCCACTAGATTTTAGTCAGGGGTATCAGGGTAAAGGGGTCTGAATACAAATTTTCCTTCCACTTCAGAATTATGTGCCACTTTGTGTTGATCTATCATATAAAATCCTGATAAAATACATTTACATTTTTGTTGTAACATGACAAAATGTGGAAAATTTCAAGTCAAGGGGTATGAATATTTTTCAAGGCACTGTATGTTGGTCATGTGACCACATATCGCATGTAATAATGAAAATGTCAATTCACTATTGCTTGTATGCAGTATTTACCACAAAAAGCAAAAACGCTTAGTAAATACTGCATATAAAGGTGTTAAAGTCAATTCACAGAAGGAAATAAATAAATGTGGTAATTAAGTAGTGGTCCAGGCTTGCGATAAGTATGGCAATTGTCAGACCTGGTTTAGGAGGTCAGGGATTGGTTTAAAAATTAGGCAGGAAAGTGCAATCTGGATCAGGTGGCAGCTAGATTCCACTCAAGAGTTGCCTCTGGAGACTGATAGACTGCATAGCACAGAAGATGGAGTCCTTTGAATGCAATCTTCTGGAATTTAGAGTAATGCAGAAGAAGAGAAGATCGAAAGTGGTCCTTCCTTGGTCCTAAGGAAAGAAGCCTTAGGGAGAGCACATTGCTGGATAATGACAAGGATGCTGATACCCTCCAGAAGTTCCAGTTATTCAAGGCACTAATTAAGGAGCTCATAGGGTAACTTAAGCCCTTAACCCAGCAAAGTCATATCATACCAGCCATGACTAAATTGTTGGCTGAATTACATTTTTGGGCAAAACACCCTATCAGATCGTAGCTGGCGCGTTAGTGGGTATTTCGCAGGCATGTCTCCTCACCAATATATTGCTCAGTTTCAATGTAATAGCATCCAAATATATTAACTTTCTAAAATCTTGTGAGGAGTGTGATCAAATTAAAAATGATTTTTATCGGATTGCTGGAATCCCAAATGTGCTTTTGGTGCAATTGACGTTTATGCGATATGCATACGAGAACTTACGGCACTGTTTCAGGTAATTATCACATGAATCGGAAATATAATGCATGCAATATATTAAGTAGGGTTTCTTAGTGATTTACACAGTTTTTTTTCATTGTGCGTTATTTTACAACATACTCGGGGACATATCCCTTAGTGAATTGTCCCCATTGGTCATAATAGCAACTAAGAACTGATAACTTTTATGTTGGATATAGGGACTTTGTTCTAAATGAAGATTTGACAAATCTCTCAGCACCAATCTCAGGCAAGTCATGACTTTGTACTGCTAAGCACACAGGTATCAAACTGTCAGCCCTCCAGCTGTTGCCAAACTACAAGTTCCATGAGGCATTGCAAGATTGACAGTTACAAGCATGACTACTAAAGGTAGAGGCATGATGGGACTTGTAGTTTTGCAACAGCTGGAGGACCACTAGTTTGACACCCCTGGGCGGACAATAAGCCTTCTGATTAAGGATCAGCTAAACTGAAAGTTGTTATTTCACCATTTTGGCAAAATGCATTGGTGAAAATGAAGATGAAGACTAAATTCAGGCTTTTTATTCTTTGGGGGAGTGGGGGCTTTAAATGACTCCCAAAATTTACAGAAGTGCTTTTTAAATCTCCTGGACATGTTTTGTTTGCCAAAATGATGCATATGTTATTGTATATCATTATTTAACTTTTTTCACAGAAAGAAAAAACTGTGAAAAAGTATAATAAAAATTTAAAACAAGTACAATCAATAACAAACAAACAACACGAATAAGAACAAAAAGAAAAAAACTGAAATACAAACAGCATTAAATTGAAAAAATGAATCTACCCCCCCCAAAAAATAAAAACGTATGAAAGAAGGAAATATATTCATAGATCATTTTTTTCAAGCAAATTTTTGCTTAAGCAGCTCAATAAGTGAAACTGAGAGTTTCTGCTTTGGAGGAATTTTTTTAAAAACCTTCAGCCTTTAGAACCACTTTAAAGTCGGCCATAGATGAATCGAATCTCAGCAGGGACTGGCCGAGATTTGATCCATCTATGGGCAGGCCGTTTGTACTGAAGTCAATCCATAGATTGACTTCAGTACAACCAGCCTGTCTGATTTTTTGCATGCAATTACTGCTATATATAATTACTGTTATGCTTTTTTCCTATAGCCGCCAGTAATAATCATTGTGTTCTGCTGGCAGGGAAGGTTCCCCACCGGCAGAACCCAATAGTGCTTCAGGGAATCGAGTGATTTTCAAGGAAATCGCATCATCTATGGCTTGCTAAGGACCACTTGTCTTTGCAAGTGACGCTGCATATTTTTAAAAAAAGTTTTATTAAAGGGTACTTTTACACTACTTTTACACTATGTAAGCTTCTCTTTACCTTTGCATATAGTATATACTCTAAGGTTGATGATATATCTATATGCTACAATGCGCTGTTCCATTAAATACAAATAAACTAGTGCCAAGTATTCCAATAAATCAACAACTGATCAATATAACGTGCAATAAATAATCAATAATGACTTGTAAATTCATATACATAAATATATAAAAAATAAATATATAAAAAGTCCCAATTAAATGGTCAAGAAAGTGCTTTGTGCTGCAAAACGTCAGTTAAAGTGCTTCTGTGCTCAGGTGCTCTTCAAAAGAAACAAGCAAGCCCCTTACTGGATAGACATGATCTCAAATTATAGAGATCCAATGAGCATATATGTATCATGACCCCAGGCTGGCGCTCGCACAGTCAGACCATCACCGGAAAAGAAACTGGCTGCATCCACTACACTGATATGCGGTTCCACCGAAAATTCAATAAGGTATCAAATGCCACTCATCATAATAACATGGACGGACTGAACAAGAGAAACCGCATGGTGTAGTATATTAAAACTAACTGTTTTATTATAAAGTATTGCACTTACAAACTGGTGAGTAAGATAGGCAGCAGACAATTCAATGCATTAACCCCGCCGCAGTCTTAGAACGCACGCCAGTGTGTGATGACGTCACACAAGAACTCCGCCCAATGCGTTTCCCCAAAAATGGCCTCCTCTGGGATTGGAGATCACTTGTGCGACATCAGAAGCATCAATTTAAAGGGAAAAAGACCCGGAAGTACATCGATGCATACAGTCACAAGAGGTACCATAAACCGACCTTCTATAGTCTCGAGGGAGGAGGAGCCTAATCATGGCGGTGTGAGAGAGGGCGATGTGAGCGCTCTCCGCAGGATAACCGCCCTCCTTCCCTTGATGTTCCCCATGGAAGCTGCTAAGGTCCCCGGCTAAGAACTTACGGATGAGGGGGGGTCCCGAGAGTGAAGCGGAGGAGACGGAACTGCGGGAGTCCTGGACGGCGAGACGGCTGGGAACCTCTCGCTTGTGATTGCTGGGAGTGCGGGTGACGGGAGGCAGTCACGTGACCCGCCGAAGGGCAGTACTGGGAGACAGAGAAGCCGGCTGGCTTCCTGAATCAGGGGGAGACGCCGGCTCTCCGACTCAGCAGGAGAGGAAGGAGAGAAAAACGGCTGGCTTTCTTTGAAATCGAAGCCGCTGTGGTAGAGTGGTCCACATGATTGTCGGTATCCAGGAGTGAAACGGAGAGAGAGAGAAGAAAAGGGACTCGGAGAAGCCCCCCCCACCTCCCCCTCCTCTTCTACCCCCTCCCCCCCCCTCCCCCCCCCTCAGTCGAAGGGAAAAGGAGCAGAGCCACACCAGAATGCTGACAGCCTCACTGGAGAGAAGCAGCTGGAAGGAGGGTGAGTGAGAGTATCTGGACTATGTATTAAGCTTGTTCATGGATAGCTTCTTGGCGTGGCAGAAGAAATATATATAGAGAAAAAGGGGGAACCACCAAATAGGTTGAAGAAATTAGAACTCACCTAAAGGACTTATTCTCAGCATATATCTTAAAGCTTAAAAGAAGAGAACCTGGATACATTTAAAAATATGAAGAGCAAAAATAGTAAAGGGAATGCCCCCAAACACGCCCAATCAGGAACAATTAGAAAATTTACATCTCAAGGTAATGTGACCCCAGAAAGAACTCAGGGGGCAAGTGAAAAAAGTATAACGGAGAACAGTATGGATAAAAGCGCCAGATCTCCAGTGGAAATGGATAATAACCAACAAATATCAGGGGAAATAGAGTTAAAAGAAAATGAAGGAGAACTACAAATCCCAAATAAAAAGGAGATGGCAGAAATGTTTAGAAATCTGGAAAAATCAATTAAACAGGAAATGGGAATTATTCGGAAAGATCTGGGACATCTCTTGACTAGAGTAGAAGAAACAGAAGAAAAAATCAATAAACATGCTCAAATTCTTTCTGAACTGAAAAATCAGATAATGGAGAATAGGCAAGAACAGAAAAAACTGGGATATAAATTGGAGATACAAGGTAACATGCACAGGAAAAATAATCTCAGGATAAAAGGAATTCCGGAGCTTACACAAGATAAAGATTTAAGAGAGACGATACAAAAAATCTTAAACTCCATTATGGGTAGATCTAGAACAGAGATATTCCTATTAGATAATATATATAGATCAGGAAAGGCCCAACGAGATCGGGCGGAAGAGAGACTGAGAGATGTAGTGGTTCAATTTAATAAAATTGGAGAGAGAGAAGAAATATGGAAGAAGATAAAAGGAAGATATAATATTGAGTATGAAGGAAAAAATATACAAATCTTTGCAGACTTGACACCCGAGACATTATGGAGAAAGAGATCATTGAGACCTTTAATAGAACAGATGAAAAAACAAAATATACAGTATAGATGGAGCGGCTCAATGTGTCTAATCGGATGGAAGAATGGAGTTACTGCATACCTGAGATTTCCTGAGGATTTGAGAGACTTTTGTGACAAACTTAACATTCAAAGAGTAGGGGTTCCAGGTTGGGTGCTAGAGGGAGGGGAAAACGCCGAGGGAAAAGAGCAATGGCAGCAAGTTAGAAGAAAGAATAAAGAAGGGATGGAAAGGGGAACATTGAGGGAAATGGAGGGACGGTGAACCGTACAAGGTTAGAGTTCTACCTCAGGGCTAAGATCCAAATGTGACAGTAAGCTCACAAAGGATTAGATGGCAAAAAATAGGCCTGTTGGGGGGGGGAGGGGAGGGATAAGAGGGTTGTCGAGGGGGGAGGGGGGAGGGGGATGCTGGGGAGGGGGGAGGAGAGGAGGGAGGGTTGTGGTGGGGGAGGGGGTGAAAGATGGTATAGGGGGAAGGTTTTAAAAATACTCTGCATAGGGATGAGATGTATTCAAGAATTATGGAAGATATAAAATTTATAACATATAATGTAAAAGGGGTGAATAGTCCTGGGAAGAGATTTAAGCTATTTAAGGAGTTGCAACATAGAGAAGCCTCGGTAGTTTTTTTACAGGAGACGCATTTTGAGATTAAGTCAAATATCAAATTAAATACTAGAAATTATCCAACATGGTTCTATGCAGATTCCCCAATTAAGAGAGCTAAAGGGGTGGCAATTGGGTTCGCTAAAAATGTAAGGTGGGAGGTGGAGGAGAGAGAGACAGATCCTGAGGGGAGATTCTTGTTTTTGAAAGGTAGATTGCAGGAAATAGAGTGTACAATAGCGAATATTTATTGCCCAAATAAGAGACCAGAGGTATACCTGAAAGGGATATTAAGAAAATTGAGGGACTTTAAAAAAGGAAGACTGATAATGGCGGGAGACTTGAATTTATGTCTGGATCCACAGATGGATACAACTTCTCGTGTGCAACGAGAGGGAGGAAGGTCTATGAGGATCTTGAAGAAGGAGATATATGAGGGTCAACTAGTGGATATATGGAGGATAATGCATGGAAAGGAAAAATACTATACCTTCTTCTCTAATGCACACGAGATTTATTCAAGATTGGACTATATAATGGTAGAACATCAACTTATTGAGAGGGTGGCTAAAGTAGAAATAGAGACAATGACTCTCTCAGACCATGCCCCAGTTATAATGAAAGTAAGATGGGGGAGACAACTGACAGGAGGGGTAGGATGGAGGTTAAACGAGGCCCTTCTATTAGATCAAGAGACTGATCAGCAGATCAGACGGGAAATGGAAAGATATTTTCAGGAGAACGAAACAGGAGATGTCTCAATGGCCACTGTCTGGGAGTCCCATAAGGTATATATTAGGGGTATATTGCATGCGTTAGGGGCAAAAAAGAAAAGAGAAAGTAGTAAGAAAATGACAGGGCTCTTAAAAGATATAAATGACCTGGAACAGATCCATAAAAATAGAATAACATGTGAGATAAGACAGAAGATAATAGGAAAGAAGAAAGAATTGGAGATATTAATGGAAGAAGAGAGGAGGAGAGTACTCAATAAAGTTGCAGCGGAGAGGTATAGATGGGGAGATCGTCCAGGAAAATATTTAATGAAAGCCCTGAGAAAAAAGAAAAATAGAAATTACATAGAAAAAATAAGAAACCCCAAGGGAGAAATGGCTCACTCTACTAAAGAGATTGGGAAGGTATTTAAGGACTATTACAATAAGCTGTATAATATTAAGTCTCAAAACTTAGTAAATAATAGTGAAAATGAGAACAGAGAAAAAAGAAAGGCATATTTAAAAAATGCAGGACTACCAAAGATAGATGAAGATCTATTGAAATCCCTGGAATTAGAAATCACACAGGAGGAAATAAAAATAGCACTAAAAGATACTAAGGTGGGGAAAAGTCCTGGCCCAGACGGATACACCGTGAGGTATTATAAAAAATATAGCGAACTATTAATACCAAAGTTGAAGGAATATATGAATGCCCTGGGGGGAGAAATGGAGATTAGACAGGAATCCCTACAAGCCCATGTAACACTTATACACAAGGAAGGGAAGGATGCTACTCAATGTTCAAGTTATAGACCAATTGCACTCCTAAATGTAGATACAAAGTTATATGCAAAGGTCTTAGCAAATAGGATCAAAGACTTAATGCCAGAATGGATCCAGGGAGATCAGGTTGGTTTTGTATCAGGGAGGGAGGGTAGAGATAACGGAATTAGAACTCTGTTGTTGATCCAGAAAGCTAAGAAAGGGAAAACCCCGGCAGTGGTTCTCTCGATCGATGCTGAAAAAGCTTTTGATAGAGTAAACTGGAGCTTTATGATGGACACCCTAGAGATCATGGGGGTAGGTAGTAGAATGAGGGAATGGATAGGAAAATTGTACAAAACGCCATCCGCGGTTATTTTGGTCAATGGTGAAAAATCTGCACCTATAAGGATGTCAAATGGGACTAGACAGGGATGCCCACTGTCCCCATTATTGTATGTGTTAACATTGGAACCTTTACTAGAAACAATTAGGAAGAACGTAGATATAAAGGGAATACAAATAGGGGAAACGGAACATAAGGTGGCAGCTTTTGCAGACGATCTGTTGTTTTATGTGGGTAATCCTAGGATAACACTCCCGAACTTAATAAAAAGCTTAAAAGAATATGGAGAAATATCAAATTTAAAAATCAACCCGACAAAAACCGAGATCTTGAATATAAATCTCCCGAATAGTGAGAAAGAAAAGATAAAAAAAAGAATTCCCTTTTACATGGAGAGATAGAGAGATAAAATATTTAGGAGTTAAACTTACTGCTTCATATTCAAAATTGTATAAATTAAATTATATTTCCCTTTTAAACGAGATTAAGGAGGAATTGAAGAAATTGGGAGGAGGAATCCCGTCCTGGTTAGGACGAATAAATCTGATAAAAATGATAATTGTACCCAAAGTTTTGTATAAATATCAAATGATCCCAATAAAACTCCCAGAAGCATTTTTTAACCTCTTGCCGTCCGCCTGCTGTTTATAAACGGCAGGGCGGTGGCAGTCCAAGGTCGGGTTGCCGTTCCTAAACGGCACCCGCCTTTTCTAGCTGTGCGCGCTCCCTAGGAGCGCGCACCACCGCGATCCGGTGTCCGCTGTGTCCTCCGGACACAGTGAAACACCGATCGTCGGACGGGACCTCTGTACGAGGTCCCGGTCATGTGATCACTGATTGGCGAATCAGTGATCACATGCAAAGTAGTAAGCAAGATGTCACTTGTGACATCATTGCTTACTACGTGTGAAATCTGTGCATGATCACAGAGGTCACATGGTACAAGGCTATTCACAACAGCCTTGTACCATGTGACAAGCTGTGACCAATCACAGCTCACTCAGAATTTCTCAATGACTGCAAGAATGCAGACAGAGAGAAAGAGAAATGATTGCTTTTACATCCTATATGGGTGTAAAAGCAATCAGTGTAAAAAAAAAAAAAAAAATCTTCATCACCCCCCACAAGTAGTACAATGTCACCATGGTGACACTGTACTGCTAGGGTGACAGTATGTAAAAATAAAAAATAAAAATAAAAAATAATATAAAAAAAAATAAAATAAAAATGTAAAAAAAAATGTTTAAAAATTATAATGTTTGGTTATAAACTAATTTGGATTTTTTTTTTTACTAAAAAAATAACGGAATAAATTTTGGTCAAGATTTAGGATGAAATATTATTTATTTGCAAAATTTTATTAAAAAAAACACTTTTTTTCAAAATTTTTGGACTTTTTCATTTACATAGTAAAAAAAATAAAAATCCCAGCGGTGAATAAATACCACCAAAATAAAGCTTTATCTGTCTCAAAAAAATGGTAAAAAATTCATATGGGTACAGTATTGCATGACCGCGCAATTGTCATTCAAAGTGTGATAGCGCTGAAAGCTGAAAATTGCCCTGGACAGGAAGGGGGTAAAAGTGTCCGGACAGGAAGTGGTTAAAGAAATTAAAAAGATGATAACAAAATTTATATGGAAAAATAAAAAATCTAGAATATCGTATGATTTGATGAGTAGAGGTAAAGAGAGAGGGGGACTGGGAGTGCCAGATTTTAGGAGATACTATAATGCTGTAATTTTAACAAGAATTTATGATTGGACACACAATATAAGGGGGAAAAGATGGGTGAAGATAGAGAATGATCTGAGTGGAGTTGACCTGAGTAGAAATATATGGGCACCAGCACAATGTAGAGGCTTAAAAGAAACCACGAGTGTGTTTACATTGAATGTCTTAAAGGTTTGGGATAATTTACACAAGTATATGCATTGGGATTTTAATTCACAATTAATGTCACTAAGGAATATGGAGTATTTTCCACCAGGTATTGAGGGGAGTATGGGAAAATGGATCAAAAAGGAAGACATTCAACTAAGGGATATTATGGACGGAAAGAAATTGAAAACATTGAAAGATTTAAAAAAAGGTGGAAGGGAACTTTTTATTAAGATTGATGAGTGGAAATATCACCAATTAAATCACTTTGTTGAGGGTCTTCCGAAACCCATAAGAGGGAGAAAGGAGTGGAACTTGTTTGAGAGGTTGTTGGAATCACGGGGAGATGGAAAACGGGGCACGGCAAAAATGTATAAAATTCTCACCGAGTTAGTCACGGAACTAAAACCAAGCTATATAGAAAAATGGGAAAGGGATTTGGGAGTGGAGATAGATGAGGATAAACAGAGGAAGATATATAGACTCACACACGAGAACATTAGCATGAGAGAGGTGGAGGTAAACTATAAGAGTTTAGTAAGATGGCACATTACACCAATTGTGGAACACAAAATGGGTATAGAGAAAAAAAAAAAAAAAAGAGGTACCATAAACCAATATAAACTTGCTCAATCCTTCCGTATTATTACGATGAGTGGCATTTGATACCTTTTTGAATTTTTAGTGGGACCGCATATCAGTGTGGTGGATGCAGTCAGTTTCTTTTCTAACGATGGTTTGACTGTGAGAGCGCCAGCCCCGCGTCATGATACATATGCTCATTGGAGCTCTATAATTTGAGATCATGTCTATCTGGTAAGAGGCTTGCTTGTCTCTTTTGAAGAGCACCTGAGCACTGAAGCACTTCATCTGACGTTTTGCAGCACCAAGCACTTTCTTCAGCATTTAATTGGAACTTTTCATTTATTTATTTTTTAGATATATATATGTATATGAATTTACATGTATTTATTGATTATTTATTGCACGTTGTATTGATCAGTTGTTGATTTATTGGAATACTTGGCACTAGTTTATTTGTAATTAAAGGAATAGCGCACTATATATATTTAGAATTTTATTAATCGAATTTTCAGATTAATTAGTTGCAGCAGTACACTTTTCACATCAGATTTGAGTAAAGGTTGAGTAAAGTGCAAAATTTCTTTTGTCATCCCAAGAATGCTATAATACAATGATTGGATCTGGCTTTATGTACCTGAATAAGGGGAGTGGTGAAAGCAGTGATATGATTATTACATTAGTTGGAACCGGTGTGTGTTCACATCATTCCCTGGACTTTTTTATGTGTATGGCTTGATTTGGCACCTTTTGACTTTTTCAGATTGAGTGTGTTCACATGTTTTTGAAATAAAGGTGGATATGTATTGAACACTATTTTTATGAGTGTAATATTTATGCACTAATGTCATTTTCAGGAAGTGCTGCATTCATTTTTTTAAAAGAGTAAGCATTAAAACCAGAAAAGTGTTACTAAACCTACAACAGTAAAATCAGTCTGTATATGCAGTAAAGCATGCTGGTTATTCTCACCGTGGAACCTAAGGAGTTAATTCTCTGCATTGTGTAAAAAGACTGTTTGATCCTTTCTTCTTTGCCCCTCCTCTTATTGAAATGACCACTTGATACAGACTCAACCCGTGGTCACATGCACATGCTCAGTTTAGTGTGTATTGCAAGAGAGTTTTTTTTTTTCTTCTTGGAAAGTTGCATGTGATCAGCACAGGGCCGATCAGCACTGTCTAGACAGAATATCAGGGGTTTCACATCCTCCTAGAGAAGAAAGAAAACTCCTGCTGCAAACTTTAACCAGTGCTCTGCTGACGTCACAAGACTGCTCAAACCGCTGATGAACAAAGGTATTTAGCAGTTTATATTTACTAAAATAATTGCATTTCCATGTTCTGTGTATACCAGGTATAGTGAATGCAGGGTCCTGGGTTTAGTATCACTTTAAGTAATAGAGCAGACAATCAGTCACATGGATTTTTAGGAACCCAATGGAGTAGTTTCACATATATCCACACTACAGGTCAAAAACAGAAGTCCATCATTAGCACACTATCTCTTCTTGGCTGAAACAGGGGTGGTTACTGTTGTGTAGTTTAGTGCATTAATCCCTATGAGATAATTAAAGTATTCTGAATCTGAATTTATCTGCAAGACAATTGCATTAACCACAGCTGTTTGGCTTCTCTTTACAGATTTATTAATCACTCGCATAAATGTCTAAGAGGAAACATACTTGGAGACCGTAGCCTGGAACAGCCCAACAGCTGTGCTATGTAACACTGTAATGTTTCCAAAGATAGCTTGCAGATAACAGAATTTCACACAAGAAGTAAATGAAGTAACACTTTCAAACCAGCATTGCAGTTTATTACTATCTGCTGTCTTTGCAGTATTTACAGCAACACTTCCTGTATCTACATATATACTTTTATCATTTTCATACTTCATTTAAATGGTGCCTAAGAGAACTCTGCTCCTCATTTTTAGCTGGCTTAGCACTCTCATATTTCACAGAGGTCTGTCTGATTTACTTGAGCAAGTGTGAAATGCTCACTGAGGTGTAAGATATAGGTCATATCCTGGCAAATTCCCTTAGTTTGAAAAGAAACAAGAGCAAAGAGGGCGCACTGGCTTAGTGCATTTTCCCAAGGGAGTTTATTACAAATGAAATAAAAAAATATATACTCACAAACCAAAGTTAGGATTCAGCAATATGAAAATTGATTGTCCAAAATTACAATGGTGGGTAGGACCTGGATGGATGTGTACACCAAGTAGACACTGTCCGGGAATCCACGCTGGCTTATGCGTCTCAAGAGCAAGCCCTCTTCCTCAGAGTCAAAGGGATAGGATGGATTTGATTGATCTTAAATATGCTACTGACCATGTCATGAGAACCATAGACTCCTCCTTGCCTCAGGGGTTGGGCAAATGCAGCCGAATCACATGTGATTCCCTTATGTGATTTTACTGCGGTTGTCCACCACCTGGGACGAGGAGGAGTCTATGGTTCTCATGACATTAGGATGGTTCTCATGGTTCTCAATATGGTTCTCATGACAGTGGGATATTTAACATGCATCAAATGGATCCTATCCTTTTGACTCTGAGGATAAGGACTTGCCCTTGAAACATGTAAGCCAGCATGGATTCCCAAAAGGCGTCTACATGGCGTACACATCCATCAGGGTCCTAACCACCATTATGATTGTGGACAATCAATTTTCATATCGCTGAATCCTAACTTTGGTTTGTAAGTATATATGTTTTTATTTCATTTGAAATAAACACCTTTGGGATAATGCACTAGGCCAGTGCACCCTCTTTTCACTTGTTTCTTTGCAGTTGCTTTTTGGAATTCTCCAGCCAGTTGAGGGCAGCAAGGCCGCATAGATCGCTCTGTTATGCACATGCACAAGTACTGGCACGAGGCCTCCACCCTCATGCGCAAAAAATTTTGGAATTGAATATAGACAATTAGCACACTCATCTCTGCCTCCTCCTATTTGTGAAAAGTAAAAATCTATTTTATGGGACCTCTAGTAGAAATAAAGAGGATTGCAGCATCCACAGCACAGGACCCAATGGGGGAGATTTGCTAAAACTGGTGCACTCAGAATCTGGTGCAGCTGTGCATAGTAGCCAATCAGCTTCTAGTTTCTTGTTCAATTAGGCTTTGACAGTAAAACCTGGAAGCTGATTGGCTTTAATGCACTGCATCAGATTTTGCATGCTTCAGTTCTAGTAAATCTCCCCCAAAGTGCAGAGCTGTTAGCAGTGGTTTGACATGTTGGTACCATTGCTTGAACTGTTATAAGACCTACAGTATTTATGTTGACAACATATAATTAAAAGTACCAACGTTCACAAACATACATTTTTTTTTCAGTATGATGATGACAAAATTAAGTTTGGATCAGGGGCGGACTGACAACTCATGAGGCCCCAGGGCAATAAGGGATCATGGGGCCCCTGTGTCCTTGCCCAAACTCAAAAAAGCCTATGAAAAAGGTACCAGGGGCATCTCATGGGGCCCCCTACTGACCCCGGACCCTCGGGCGGTGCCCGAGTTTCCAAATGGTCAGTCCGCCCCTGGTATGGATTTTGCTATTTAGAATTATGTCCTTTTTTGGCCAGGTCTCTGAAAGTGTTATTTTTAATTCCAGCATTTTACATAAAAGTTTGACCTGCCCATCAATTTAGCAAATCTTGAGACATACTGATATGTTTATGTCTAGTTTTCTACCCACCCATAACACAGCCCAACAAAAAAAATCTTTCTTTTTTTTGGTGCTTTGCATTTTAGACCTGTTCTTGGGGTTGTTTGGGGTGCTGATTCAGAAAATTGCATTGGCTATATTGTATCAGCTCTAGTTTCTTGGATATGGTCAAATTATATAATTGTTTAGTCAGTTTTTGAAAAGGTCTTGCTGAACTACTCAGCTTGTTCTTCTTTTACCTAGTTTGTGTTTTTGGGTACAAGTTAGCAGATATATTGAGAGTGTTTGTGTACTGTCATTTTACATCTGAAACACTGGATAAAGTGTAAGTTATTACCTGTACTACAGGTATGATTGTATAGGATTTAAGTGCATATTGCTACTCATATCGTTTCATTTTGCAGACTGAACACCATAGAGGTTATGGCTGCTTTTTTACGTGTTTTTTTTTCATGCTACAAGGAGATTAAATAAAACACTACATTAAAATATCCTGATTTTTAACAGGTGACCAGAGTGAAGAGTGGTATATGGAATTTGCAGTATGCTGTGTCTCAAAAACTAGAGCTGATAGGGAAAATATGGTGCCATTTTCTTGAATCATCGGGTCAAATATTCCCAGGGACAGGTTTAACAATCGAAACACCAAAATGTGTGTTGGCCTCTGCAATCCATAAAACCTAAGCTATACATATCTGATGTCTTAAATATGGAAGAATGAACACAATGCTGAAAATAGTTATTGAGAAGCTTTACGGCCATGCCACTCAACCAAACCTGATGCTGGTGGCAGCTCAATAGTGGGAGGATAGCTAAAAGAGTAGTAAGAACGCTCTCCTGCTGCTATGGAGACGCTCCTTAGTGAACCAGCAAGGCATCTGATTTTCCCGGCTTAGTCACTGATGAGCAAAGTTCTGAAGCAATTTGGCCAGTGTGAGAGTAACGCCATAGGATCATGTGAGTAGTTTCTTTACTGACCCCTCCTGTTGGTAATTTGCTGGTAGTAATAAGAACAATAGTGTGTCACAGCCCTAATGCTATGTCAGGGGAAATGGAATAAATTTCATCTGATATGCCAATAAAATCCAAATGGAAATCATGTTTCAGCTTCATGTAAGCATTTTGATTGTTTATGCATAAAATATAAAAAGTCTGGCCATGTTTTAACATTTCTAGGTGAATGCTGTGGTTCCTGCTCAAAGATGTAACCTAATAAGTAAGGTAGCAACATCTAAGCATTACTGACAAAACTAGTCCCACTCCAGCCAAAACAATGTATTTCCTTTTGGGTAGAGCAAGGAAGGGTTAGAGCCTCTTGTCAGTTTTTATTGTTGTCTATGTCACTGTTGGGGGGATTCTCCTTCCTGCTAGAACAGGAATGATGGGAAATCTCTCCAACAGGGACACAAATGAAAAAAAAAGATACTCTATTTTATGTCAAAGCCTTCCTATCCTGATGACAATTACAGTCCCTTGGAGTGACAGGGACAGGAAATGAAAAGACATCTTTACAATGGGGTCACAGACATAAGAAACTGAAATACTGTATATTTCCCTACTCTAAAAGTAAATAGCAAAAGTGGTTGCAGTTAAGCTTTCACATTAATCAAAACATGTTATAAAAAGCCCCAGTCCAAATTTTTTTGGGGGTAGGAGTAAGGATGGAAACTCTATCAGTCTGTGATCTTTTGGAGACATTTCCCCCCAGGCTCCATGCACACTGGGCATTTTAATAACACTGGAAACATTAGCTGTGTAAAGTCATGTTAAAAACGTGAGTTTTTAAGCATTTTTTTCGTTTTTGTATTAGCGTTTTGCTGCGTTTTTTTCACGTTTGAGTTTTTTCACTTTTTTTAGTGTTTTTTTTACCAAAGTCCAAAAAAACCACTGGTTTGCCGTGATTTACCGCGTTTTTCAGCATTAGAATATTTTACAGCAAAAATAGTCCATTAGATACCCACTAGTTCTGGGTTTTTTTCCAGCCAAAAAACGCCCCTGCCAAAAAACGTTGATTACAGTCTATGTGTGCATGGACACATCACATAGGATAACATGCTGGGGAGTTTACTGGCTGTAGAAAAAAACATCAAAAGTCAAAAACAGCAGCTGTAAAACCATCCAGTGTGCATGAGGAATAAATGCCCATGACAGGAAGTGATAAGAAATCTCTCCAATTGGAGCACAGCTTGCAAAAAAACTCCTTTATGAGTACATCAGGGAAAGAACAGAAATTCTATGAGGTTCTAATGACTATGTGAATCCAGCCTTGGTAACAAATATGTCTCTCATTTCTTGTCCTATTGTCACAGGCTGCCAGAGGGAGAGGAAGTGAGATTAAAACTCCCTAACAGCATGAAGAACAGCAATAACAACGTGACAGAAGTATTTGCGCTTCCAAAGGGTTACCAAATCTATAATAAAGTCTGGGCTAAGGTTGGTTTTAATCAGTGTTATATGGATGTAACTCTCTCCAAGTATGTTAAATAGTTTTTTTTGTTAGGTACAGACTGAGTAGCAGCCTGGGATGAGTCAGTCTGTGAGTGAGACAGGAGTTCACCTCAGGACAAACGAGAAGGCTCTATCAGATCAGGACTTCTGGAACCTTTCCACCTTTCCAGAAACCTGAGAGCTTTCTGGAGTAGAGGTGGAAGAGGGGAGGAGGCCCAGATCTGCATGTTTGAGGAACAATGGCCAATTCCCTGGCCAGGTCTCTGAAAGTGTTATTTTTAATTCCAGCATTTTACATAAAAGTTTGACCTGCCCATCAATTTAGCAAATCTTGAGACATACTGATATGTTTATGTCTAGTTTTCTACCCACCCATAACACAGCCCAACAAAAAAAATCTTTCTTTTTTTTGGTGCTTTGCATTTTAGACCTGTTCTTGGGGTTGTTTGGGGTGCTGATTCAGAAAATTGCATTGGCTATATTGTATCAGCTCTAGTTTCTTGGATATGGTCAAATTATATAATTGTTTAGTCAGTTTTTGAAAAGGTCTTGCTGAACTACTCAGCTTGTTCTTCTTTTACCTAGTTTGTGTTTTTGGGTACAAGTTAGCAGATATATTGAGAGTGTTTGTGTACTGTCATTTTACATCTGAAACACTGGATAAAGTGTAAGTTATTACCTGTACTACAGGTATGATTGTATAGGATTTAAGTGCATATTGCTACTCATATCGTTTCATTTTGCAGACTGAACACCATAGAGGTTATGGCTGCTTTTTTACGTGTTTTTTTTTCATGCTACAAGGAGATTAAATAAAACACTACATTAAAATATCCTGATTTTTAACAGGTGACCAGAGTGAAGAGTGGTATATGGAATTTGCAGTATGCTGTGTCTCAAAAACTAGAGCTGATAGGGAAAATATGGTGCCATTTTCTTGAATCATCGGGTCAAATATTCCCAGGGACAGGTTTAACAATCGAAACACCAAAATGTGTGTTGGCCTCTGCAATCCATAAAACCTAAGCTATACATATCTGATGTCTTAAATATGGAAGAATGAACACAATGCTGAAAATAGTTATTGAGAAGCTTTACGGCCATGCCACTCAACCAAACCTGATGCTGGTGGCAGCTCAATAGTGGGAGGATAGCTAAAAGAGTAGTAAGAACGCTCTCCTGCTGCTATGGAGACGCTCCTTAGTGAACCAGCAAGGCATCTGATTTTCCCGGCTTAGTCACTGATGAGCAAAGTTCTGAAGCAATTTGGCCAGTGTGAGAGTAACGCCATAGGATCATGTGAGTAGTTTCTTTACTGACCCCTCCTGTTGGTAATTTGCTGGTAGTAATAAGAACAATAGT
Source organism: Staurois parvus (assembly GCF_062004578.1). Classification (NCBI taxonomy): domain Eukaryota; kingdom Metazoa; phylum Chordata; class Amphibia; order Anura; family Ranidae; genus Staurois; species Staurois parvus. The sequence continues at coordinate 2,664,862 of NW_028317811.1, read as the reverse complement.
GTGTCACAGCCCTAATGCTATGTCAGGGGAAATGGAATAAATTTCATCTGATATGCCAATAAAATCCAAATGGAAATCATGTTTCAGCTTCATGTAAGCATTTTGATTGTTTATGCATAAAATATAAAAAGTCTGGCCATGTTTTAACATTTCTAGGTGAATGCTGTGGTTCCTGCTCAAAGATGTAACCTAATAAGTAAGGTAGCAACATCTAAGCATTACTGACAAAACTAGTCCCACTCCAGCCAAAACAATGTATTTCCTTTTGGGTAGAGCAAGGAAGGGTTAGAGCCTCTTGTCAGTTTTTATTGTTGTCTATGTCACTGTTGGGGGGATTCTCCTTCCTGCTAGAACAGGAATGATGGGAAATCTCTCCAACAGGGACACAAATGAAAAAAAAAGATACTCTATTTTATGTCAAAGCCTTCCTATCCTGATGACAATTACAGTCCCTTGGAGTGACAGGGACAGGAAATGAAAAGACATCTTTACAATGGGGTCACAGACATAAGAAACTGAAATACTGTATATTTCCCTACTCTAAAAGTAAATAGCAAAAGTGGTTGCAGTTAAGCTTTCACATTAATCAAAACATGTTATAAAAAGCCCCAGTCCAAATTTTTTTGGGGGTAGGAGTAAGGATGGAAACTCTATCAGTCTGTGATCTTTTGGAGACATTTCCCCCCAGGCTCCATGCACACTGGGCATTTTAATAACACTGGAAACATTAGCTGTGTAAAGTCATGTTAAAAACGTGAGTTTTTAAGCATTTTTTTCGTTTTTGTATTAGCGTTTTGCTGCGTTTTTTTCACGTTTGAGTTTTTTCACTTTTTTTAGTGTTTTTTTTACCAAAGTCCAAAAAAACCACTGGTTTGCCGTGATTTACCGCGTTTTTCAGCATTAGAATATTTTACAGCAAAAATAGTCCATTAGATACCCACTAGTTCTGGGTTTTTTTCCAGCCAAAAAACGCCCCTGCCAAAAAACGTTGATTACAGTCTATGTGTGCATGGACACATCACATAGGATAACATGCTGGGGAGTTTACTGGCTGTAGAAAAAAACATCAAAAGTCAAAAACAGCAGCTGTAAAACCATCCAGTGTGCATGAGGAATAAATGCCCATGACAGGAAGTGATAAGAAATCTCTCCAATTGGAGCACAGCTTGCAAAAAAACTCCTTTATGAGTACATCAGGGAAAGAACAGAAATTCTATGAGGTTCTAATGACTATGTGAATCCAGCCTTGGTAACAAATATGTCTCTCATTTCTTGTCCTATTGTCACAGGCTGCCAGAGGGAGAGGAAGTGAGATTAAAACTCCCTAACAGCATGAAGAACAGCAATAACAACGTGACAGAAGTATTTGCGCTTCCAAAGGGTTACCAAATCTATAATAAAGTCTGGGCTAAGGTTGGTTTTAATCAGTGTTATATGGATGTAACTCTCTCCAAGTATGTTAAATAGTTTTTTTTGTTAGGTACAGACTGAGTAGCAGCCTGGGATGAGTCAGTCTGTGAGTGAGACAGGAGTTCACCTCAGGACAAACGAGAAGGCTCTATCAGATCAGGACTTCTGGAACCTTTCCACCTTTCCAGAAACCTGAGAGCTTTCTGGAGTAGAGGTGGAAGAGGGGAGGAGGCCCAGATCTGCATGTTTGAGGAACAATGGCCAATTCCCTGGCAGGAGGTAACCCTCAAATGTAGCAGACCCTGGGGAGGGGGCCCCAGGGGGGTGAGCCCACCTACAGGCAGGTCGCTGGAAAAGAAGATCTCCACTGCCACAAAGTCTCCCAGGGAAGGAGCCGGACCAGCTTAAGGCCTGAAGGCAGCCACCAACTCACCAAGCTAACAGGAGAGGACAGTGTAAGTACTCTTACACCCCCTGGGCCAAATAAGGGGAGAGGGCTGCAAGACCCAGCTAGCTTTTCATCTGGGACTGTTTCTAATTTAACAGCTCTTGGGCCCCCTTTCCCAGGGATACCCTCAGGTAGCTGAGTGAAGAGGAGGAATCATCCGGGGTTTGTGGAGGTACACCAGAGGGCCTTTAGTGCTCAATTTCTAAGAGGAGACTGTTGCTAACCGCATTTTGTACATACCCCTAGACCCCTAGCTCAAGCACTGTTCCTTCACTCCAGTGTGAAATGTGTGAACATACTGTACGTGTTGCCTGGCCATTCAGAGCAAAGTGGGACCCAAATCAAACTCAGTGGCCCCTAAGGGGGTAGTGCTACATGTATTAAGATACAAAAAAGGTCTGGTGCACACATATACTAAAAAATGCTATGTATCAATAACACAAACAAATATTATAATCAATAAATGAAAGTCCCTACCATATATTGTGCGAACAAGTCCTCCTAGTGCTTCACAAAAATCTTCATGCAATTTCTCTATGTGCTCCATCACCTTGTGCTACTACTAATGCACTCACTGACCATCCATGACCCTTTAATTAAAAGAAGGTAAAAAGTGCTTGAATGCCCAGGGCTTTAAATCCCGGTGGGTTTCTCCTCTGTATTTCCAGATATCATCCCAATATGACCATATCCCTCAGCAGCGAATCATCATATACCAAAGGAGATAAATCTCATAGTGTATTAGTTTTATTAAAATAAAGCAATGTGAAAACAAGTATGCACTCACATGATCCAGTGCCCAATATCTGAGCACTAATACACTCAGCTGTAATGTGTCGCCGCTGCTCTGCACTATAGAGCCAGAGTGTGTTCCAATCGCCGGGGTGATTTTCTGAAGCACCAGGAGGACTTGTTTGCACACTATATGGTGTGGGACTTTCATTTATTGATTATAATATTTGTTTGTGTTATTGATAGAAAACACTTCTTGGTATATGTGTGTACTGGACCTTTTTGTATCTTATAGCATTTTGGAGTGTATCTACACTTTAAGGGGGCAGCTAACACGTATTATGACAATGTTTCATAATTTTGGGATTAGGTTAAGGTTTCATTTAATTTCTATTGAAGGCCTGTTAAGGCAAGGCACTTGGTTTTATTTTTCTTACAGTGCTACATGTATACTTATTATTTTTACCGTTTTCTTGAGTGAGAGGAGTTCTGCTTTTTCACGTATAGAGACATTTCTGGATTTCTTATGGTAGGCCTCAGAATGTGCAGATGATAATAATGAAGAAGAAGAAGAGGAAGATTTTTTGGACACACTAATTCCTTCTTCAGCAGCAAAAAGGTTCCTTCGAGCGACATATCCAGCTGTCTCTTTGATTCTTTCTTCCTCTGTGTCTGTAATTCCACTTACATGCTCGTGTCTGTATTAAATACAAACATTGTATGGTATTATTTTTTGGCAATTCTTTTTTACTATTGGCTTGTTAATACACTTAGTTCTTGTTATCTTACACAATATTTGTCCTATATTGATAACATGTTTGCTGTATACTTTAAAGCATTGAATAAAATGTGGCTCCATATAATGGGAATAATGATGATAAAAGCAAAAAAAAAGAACGAAAAATCATAAAAACAGTTTCTTGCAGGGTTTCTGTCATTGTTTTGACAATGTAACATTATGCAGTTTGGAGGACCAAGCTATGCACAGCTATGAACTGCACTCCGAATGGTCCTCACGCTGTTATGAATGCTATCATGTTTAAAGGCATAGTTCACCCTTACCAAAAAAACTGCCTATGCAGGTAAGGGACAAGCTGTGCAGATAAGTTATGTACCTCATGAAGTCTGACTGAAAAACTAGAACGTTGCTAAGGACATTGAGCTCTTTCTCTGATTCAATCCCTTCATATACGCTTTCTCCTGATGCAGTAGCTCAGAGCTTAGTATTTGAGAGCTTGCTCCTGAGATGGTGAAGGTGAACAATAAAAGTCAGGCTTCTCTTAGCAATGTCATAGGAGTTTTCAAGTCAGGCTTCAGGAGGTACAGTACATAAATGGCCTACACCTATAGCAACGGCATTATTCAACTATGGTCACAGCTGCACAGTTTGTTTTTATCTACAGACACCCATTATCTGCATAGGCAGTTTTTGGTAAAGGTGAACTAACCCTTTGATTATCTTCAGCTTAAATTTTAGGAATTAAAAAAAATTCCTAACAGTATGAATCACTGCTCATGTCCATTGTGGATTCACACTCTGCCTACTACCCATTTTCTCTTTCTTTGTTCCTTCACTCCAATCTTCTTGTCTCTAAGGCACCTTTCACACAGACATTCTGATCGGGTCCGCCTGCCTGTTTTTTAGGCGGACCCGATCGGAACCTCTATTCTCCTCTATGGAGAGGTGGGTGTAAACCGACATGTATCCGTTTACACCCGCCAGCATTCAATCCAATCCAGCAAAAAGAGCCGGATGGGGATCCATTTCCCTTCCATCCAGTGGATCGGATCGGATGACAGTCAGGTGGAAAGGGACAGGCGGTCTGTTTCTATCTGACCGCCCATAGAGAACAGAGAGCTATGTCTGTGTCCACTGAGCAAGCGGATCCACTGATGGATCCGCCCCATGTGGCCTAAAAGACCCCACATCTGGGGAGGTTACTGATGAGCTACATCTGCTGCAGCCCAAAGCTTAGGGATGAAATTAAACCCAACTCAGACAACCACTCATATTTTCTTTGATTAGAAAACATAAAAGCACTTCAATTGTGAAGTGTCTTAGGTAGATGTATCCACTAGACAGAGCCACCTTTATAGGTCATGCTGACCCATGCACACCTGAGCCATGACACCCCTATAGACAAGTTCTACCCCTTGTACCAAGTGATTATTTTACTAAAAGCTATTGCTAAAATTCACAAAAGGGGGCAGCTTCCTCTCTGCTCTATATACAGGGCTTTAAAATAACTGTACTAACCAACATTCAATATAAATGAGAGATGGGTTCATGTTTCCTGAATTATACTTTACCTTCTGACTCTTCTTAACACCCCCTGTGCACACTTACCCCTACAGTTTTCTTGCTGAATTTAGTCACTAATGCTCACAGGTTACCAGTGTAAAGAGACAAAATAAGAAATGACCTGGGCATTGGCTCAGTAGTGATATATTTCAAATATAGTCCAACGTCTAGGTTCCCAAATGAAGATCCACAGACAACTTGTGAAGACCTGCTGTACATCTTCTCATTATGATCCTATTCCTCCCTACTCTTGTGTTAATTAGTTATTTTCTCTTACCCCTTTACAGCTATCTCTTAATTTAGTTATAAAAAATGTCACTACTCTTTATAGATTCTAAAAAACAAAATAGAAATAACTTTTTTGATATAATCAGAAACCAGAAAATCAGCAATTTATTCATTATAAAGTATTATAGTGTCATGTAGGTATCCATGCCTCCTGAAGCTACTGGAAAAAGACATGCCCTGTAACATAACCTCATTTCAGTTGGACAATAAGAGAATGTAGAATTTCTCTTTGCTGACATTGTACGTGTCATAGGGTGACAGTCAAAGGAAACTTTCCAGAACAGGTGTGATGTAAAAGTCATTGGGATTGAATAACTGAACACAAGAATAACCATAAAGCATACACACCGTCCTCTGAACACAGGAACCATGTAGTCTGTAACTTCATTCTCTCTATCTGGTGCATAGAGCTTAGATCGCTTTGCTCTAGGACTCATCTTAAGTGACTTATCTTCTGTAGTCTTGTATGATGATTGGATTCTGCAGAAAATGCAACATAATGTTGTTACACAACATAGAATGGGAAGATTTACAAGAACAGCAGATAACTCCTGTTAATAAAAGGCAGTCAAAGCATATGCAAAGTCCAGCAGCCTTTAGCACTCAGTCTGGTGTAATGAAAACAGTAGCAGATTTCATTTCAGCAAACTATCAGATCTCAGTCAGACCTCAGTTTAGTTTAATGCAACAAATGACAGATACTGTACCTATGGGTTAATGCACAGTATGTCATTATTGCTCTTGCACCACTTTTTTGAGCAAACCTAATGAACTATCATGGCAAGCTCCTGACAATTGTCTATTGAAAAGAGACAGCACTTTCTATACTGCTCCCAAATGTCATCCAAAATCCATATGTTATGTACTCATGCTATCAAAGCCACACCTACCCCAAAAATGTTTCCCATGTTCAAATGTTTAGTAAAGAAACTGTAGTTGGTCCAAAGCAGGAATAATGCCCTGTGCTGTGTTCTCATTTGACACTTTGAATTTTATATTTATGTATCCCCTTCTTTCCTCTGTCCACCTGGCTTCATCCTCCCCTCCACCTGACTGCATCTTCTTCTTTCCTCTGTCTACCTTGCTCCGTCCTCCCCTCCACATGGCTGCATCCCCTTCTCTCCTCTGTCCACCTGGCTCCATCCTCCCCTCCACCTAGCTGCATCCCCTTCTCTCCTCTGTCCCCCTGGCTCCGTAATTCCCTCCACCTGGCTGCATCCCCTTCTCTCCTCTGTCCACCTGGCTCTGTCCTCCCCTCCACCTGGCTGCATCCCCTTCTCTCCTCTGTCCACCTGGCTCTGTCCTCCCCTCCACCTGGCTGCATCCTCTTCTCTCCTCTGTCCACCTGGCTCTGTCCTCCCCTCCACCTGGCTGCATCCACTTTCTCCTCTGACTACTTGGCTCCGCCCACCCCTCCACATGGCTGCATCCACTCTCTCCTCTTTCCACCTGGCTCCGTCCTCCCCTCCACCTGGCTGCATCCTTTCCTCTGTCCACCTGGCTACCTAGATATTCTCTATAACATAGCAAATCTTATTTTTTGCTTTTTTTTTACATGAATGAAAAATTTAATTTAATATTCGCACAACTTTAGTAAATCAGTCCAAATGTGTGCAGTTTGGTAAGCACTCTGCAAATTTGTCATCAGTATAGGGTAAATTAGATGGAGCTACCAGCATATGAATACATTTATCTTCTAATCATACTAGATGCCCTCTGTTAGAACATATGGCATATAGGCTAAATGACTGTATCTAATCTAATATTATTTTACAACTATAGGGTAACTCAAAGTACAAAAACCCACAGCAACCAATCATAATTCACTTTACCAACCTCACATGAGCACACTATTGTATTTCACTTATCTGTTCTAGAGTGGCAAATCATGCATCTAATCATGCAAATCATGTTCTGCTTAAAACACCTTGTGTAGCCTGGTAGAAATAGTATTATGTAACATAAAAACTGAAATAGATTTAAAGCCAAACATCATCTTTCTGTTGTTGTAAGGTAGGACGGGAACACAGTCATGGTTTTAAACAAAGTTTTGTATCCATTTTGCTCCATTATGTTTGCACAACTTTTTTTTATTTATGTTGATAATGTTGTTTCTAATTAGCATATGGAATAGATAGATAGACAGATAGATAGATAGATAGATAGATAGATAGATAGATAGATAGATAGCAATGCAGTACATAATTGTGAACATTTGTGTTAAATAGACTTTACATTCCATCTGAAAATGCTAGTTGTCTTGCTATTAAGATGTCCCAATAGCTTTACTTAGGGCCATGCAAGAATGACACACAAGGCAGCCCTTGACATTAAGGTATCTAGCATTGGCAGAATGACAAGTCAGCCTTCATGTTATTCTCAGGACAAAAACTAAATAGTCAAAATTCTGTTTAACATTAACTGTGCAAGACCAATAGTAAATACTGCTGATAAAGCTGATTTTCTCAGCTTATTTTACAGAGCATAGAGATGCGCACCTAGCTCCCAGGCAACAAAGAGAGATAGAAGCCCATCTTTGAACTACTTTGACCTGCTGAAGTCTCACCTGATGTGACAAATGCATAAAAATGGTCATCGGACCCCTCCATTGTGTCCACACAAGAGGGAGAATCAAACACTGCACAAAGGGAACTTTTCCAGCTAATTGGAAAATTTCCCTGGGCAATAACAAGAACTTAGGTGTTCCAAATGGCCCAGTCGCTACAAGTGATATTCAAACTTGGAAGCTTTACTTCTCAAAGGTAAGCCAATTACAATTACCCTTACACAAACAAAATGAAAGAAAGGTTGAGTTACATCATGAAGAATAAAGTAAAACAGATGAAAAGAACAGTTATTAGAGTGATAGGAGAACATGGTTAATATAGATGTTGAGAAAATTATTATTTGAGTCAAAATGCAAATAAAAAAACACTGACAAAAAGACTTTCATGATACTGTAAAAGAACAAATACCAGATGTAGAAAAGTGATGGGGAAAAGAATTGCATAATATATTAGACCACACAATAGAGTTTGAAATTCATATGGTAAGTTTATTGAGGTGGATTAGTAAACAGATACAATGGAAATGATTAGCAGATTCAACCTGCAAAGATGGTCATATCATTACCCAAGATGGCTGCTGTGGGCAGCAGAGTGGTGCTTCTCTTCATGCTGGTACTGGCTTAAGGTGCCCTTTAATTCGGTGCTGCGGTAACCACGGTCATAATGCTGATGGCGTTTTTGGTAGAAGGGCAAAGACATCCTGCCACCTCTGATCACTGTTTTCACTGGGTTCAAAAATATATCTGTTTATTTCATTATTTGTGGTTACAGTTGGTTTAATTGGCTTGTTTAATACAAGTTAGTCCAGCTTTCAGTACTGTGACACAGCACTTAAATAAAGTGATTGTTATGAGTAATTAGTACCTCAAAGGCCACTAAAACTAAAACATATGATAGCTTATATCAAAAGATTTAAAAATACAGATATATGTTAGGAATGGACAGAAATAGAAACAGTTACACAGTAAATGGTAATTAGTTTCAAATAGATTAAGGTCAATTAAATTTGGAAAACTATTTTATTTCTATGTTTGTTTTAGACGTAGTGGCCATTTAAGTGAGAAAAATCTTTTAATGTAGAACTATAAGCAAAACTTTTTTCATTTTGGATAGAGTAAGGGAGGACTATAACCCCTGTAAGGTTTATTTTTTGCCATCTGTGTCCCATTTGGGAGCTTTCCCTTTGCTTCTCGTTGCATAGCCAAACAGGACGTGAGAGGAGATCCCTGCAAATTAATCTCTTGGGGACACCAGAACTAGTGTCCCAATTAGAAGATTTTGCCTCTATTACTTTTCTGGGGACAACCTAAAATTTGGGATTGTCTTTTACTTTCACTTTCAATGATAATGGTAAACAGGACAAAATTAGAGAGAATCTGTCTAACGGGGACACAGACAGCAATAAAAACTGACAGGTGTTCTTGTCCCTCTCCACTCTATCCAAAACTTAAAAAAAAGTTTTACCTTTACTTATACTTTAACTACTTCATTTTTGTATTGATCTCCACATTGTTATTAGAGCTAATGCTCTTAAAGTAGAACTATGACCGTTCATCCAAAAAATATGAAATGTAACAGTTAATTGCAAATGCATCTGTACTTATTGTTTTCCCTATATCCCCCTGCAAAGTATACTTGTTGATCCTGTTAGCAAATGCAGTTTCCTGTAATAGGGAGGGACAACGCTGCTGCACTGCTACTGAATTCAAAGCAGCATCATCCTGCTATGGCTGCTTGCCCCAAAGTGGAAGGTGAAGATGTTGGGGAGGCAGAAGGCATAACTATTAGCATAGTCACTGCTGATTCCCAAGCTTGTAACTTGTCATTGAGCAGTTGGCCACAACTAGTCCTGCTCACTACTTTCTGAACTGGTAGAACTGACTTTAACACTGCCCCCTCACCCACTGTGAACTTTAGGGTCTGAGAGGGGGAGAGTGTGAGACACAAATAAATAAGGATTTAACTGACTCAAAGTAAGGTAAAGTAAGTTAAATTACAGGCCTCTTGCATTACATGGTACCTGGGGCCTGTTAAAAGAAGTAGTAAAGAGCAAAAAAAAATCTTCTCCATACAAGTTAAGAGCCACAGCACGGCTCTTTCAAAGGATGGCATGGCGTCCATCGAGAGCGCAGTGCAGTGACGTCACCGACTCTTCAACAGTAAATATCTCCTAAATAGTGCACCTTTAAGAGATATTTACAGTACCTACAGGTAAGCCTTTTTACCTATATTACCTATAGGTAATAGATACAAAATTTGGTTTACTTCCACTTTAAGAATACTACACATGAGCCTTTAGATATACACTAAATGTGCATTACTTTAAGGCAGGGTTTCTCAACCATGGCTCCATGGAACCCTAGGGTTCCTCCAGACCTTGCTAGGGGTTCCTTGAGCAATCAGCAATGTCTACCTCTGAGATCAGTTGTGTTCCCACTGACACCATTGATATTTTCAGCTATCAGTAAGGGGGTAATTCTTCCCAACAATCACAAGTATAAGCACCATTTTGCCCACTGCTCATCACACTAATATATCATGAGTTGTAGATATAGTACTTTTTAGCAGGGGTTGCCAGAGTCCAGAAAGTTATTTCAAGGGTTCCTCTGTGTTGAAAAAGTAGAGAAAGGCTGCTTTAAGGATATATAAATCAGACCTTAATCACTCATAATTGTTAACAATCCATTAACACTTTTGCTTATAATGTCTTTCAATTACTTTTCAAATATACTTGAATACTTATCAGTCAACAATTCTGTACAATCAACAATAATTGTAGAAACAGGAATTAAAACGGAACTCCATGAAAATGGCTAAATGCACAGTTGAAATACGTAAAAATAAATCTCTTCAAAGGAAGGGGAATCCCCTTGACAGCAGTCTCAGAAACAAGTGTCCCCATTGAAAAACTTCCCTTGTTTCTGTCATGTCAATAATTCAAAAATATCCATTATCTGAACATTTGTTTGATTTTCTAATGGTTAGTGGAATCGAATTGTCATTTGTTTTCTTCTGTAGTGACGACAAATTTTGAGGGGTGGTTGTATAAAATTCTACTAGTGTATGGCCAGCTTAAATCTCCTGGTGAGGATGGATACCAGGACAAAAAGAGAGCGTGAATCTCCCTAGTGAAGACACAGACAGCAAACAATGCCTAAGTTCTAAACCTTCACCAGAATTTAAACCTTTTTAATAAATAGATATCTGTGGTAATTTCTGTTCTTAATATCTACCAGAAGAGAGAACCATAAACATTAATGTTCATTACAGACATTCTCTGTTATTAATCACTTTGTTGTTCCACTGAGTCCTGTCCATTAGTTAATGGCTCATATGTTATGTGGGTAAGAAAGGAAAATGACATGGTTTGAGCTTCATCAGTGAATAAATGTGGCTTTAAAAACTGTATCATAGCCCTGTAATATATTGTTAGATTTTACATTATCCCACCATGAAGCTGCTCAACAAAGCTGCTACAACAAAAGCTTTAAACAATATTATTCCTTAAAATCAGGTATCCTAAGTCAGTGTTTCTCTACCTGTCTTCAGTCAAGGCACCCGTTAAAATTCTGCACAATCTCGAGGCACTCATTAAAATTCTACACAATCTTGAGGCACCCATTGCAAAATATGAAAAACTAAATCTTTTTACAGAACACAGCAACATCTGCACATGTGGGATGCCCAATGTCAGAAGTGATTTATTCTTTCAAAGTAAATACACCTTTGCAAACTGGTACAGACTAGTATTCCTGTGTTTCTCTTCTCCCTCAGTTTCTCACCATCACTCAGCTAATGTGACCCCAGGGATGAAGAGAGGGGCAGGGGAGGGGCAAGTAAGGATGCTTTGCAGGTGCCCAATATCCTCCTTATCAACTCATGACGTCATGTCACTGGCGGCTAGAAAGTTGTAATGGTGAACAATGAAAACCTGTGGCTTTGTGTAATTAAAAGGCACACTTGATCCACCTGCTGGCTTGTATACAATTTTTGGGCATTTTGCCAAGGCACCCCTGAAGAAACCTACAGGCACCCCAGAGTGCCTGGATACCCTGGTTGAAAAGGCTGTCCTAAGTAACCTGCACATACCTTTAAAACAAACCCAAAATAAAAAATATATATATATTGCAGCCTAGTAGTTCTTAGATGTGTTGGCTGCATTAGTCTCATTTTATTGAAGCTTTTCCCCCTGTTTATTTCATCCTGTGAAAAAAGCACTCCTGTCCTATGGTGGCTATGCTCACTTCTTCATTGTATCTATGGATCTATTAAGGGAGCTGTGGTTGTCACCCAGGTTGCTCTCACAATTTTACCTACAAACATATCAAATTTCCTACACATCTCCCTTCTCCCCCCAATATTTTCACCTTGTGAAAAATACACTTCCTGTCCTAGCATGGCTACGCTCACTTCTTCATTGTATCTATGGATCCAAGAAGGGATCCCTGGTTGTCACCCAGATTTCTCTTACAATTTTAACTGCAATCACATCTCCCTTCTTGCATGGGGAAGGAGGTGGGGGTTGTAGTTTATGAAAGAAACCATGCTTAAAAGGAAGATAATGGTGTTAGAGCAATTGACAGCCCCTGCATGGCCGTGTCTTGTTGCTCACGTTTTCTTGAAATGTTTATAAATTAATAAAAACCATTGAAATACAAAAGGAAGATAAGATTGTTTGCAATTGCAGTTCAATTCACAGGAAGTGACAGGGGCACTGCATTTCTGGCATGGTCAAAGGGTATTTTCTGTACTTGGGTGAAAATGTTCTTAGCCTCAAAAACTGAACTACTGCAGCCAACACATTTAAAAACTAGCAAGCTGCAATGTATTACATTTTTGTTCTTCAGTTTAGATATCTTTTAAGTACAAGAAAAAGATACACGTTGTTCATTGTGCTGATTTTAAGGGGCACCTTGGCTGCATAGATGGACCTTTTCTTATGACTTTTACTCTAAAGTTGAATTCTTTCTTTGAATAGAAAGCACCTGTGAAAGCTACGTTACCCTCATTTTGCAATCTTTAGAAGCCACAACCAGGTTTTTGGCAGATTATAACAAGTTAGAGAAAAGATGGTTTCATGGTGTTCACCAAATGAACATAGTAACACAATGGAAACAGGCATGGAAATAAAAAAAATACCTAGTTATACAAATCATGTTCACGTTACAAGTAAATTGCACAAAATCACATTATACTGGCAGTTATAAAATTGCATTCTTTGTAATGTAATGCAAAACATATGTTTGATCAGCAATATTTTCAAACAAATGTGCTAATACAGAATTCACTTAGCAATAGTTGCTGAAAGAGCGTAAAAATTACCAACACATTTTCTGAACACAAAGATGTGTACAAACCAAATACATCCCATTATCACAAACATAGTTAGACAATAAACTAAATACATTTTCTGCCTGTACAATCAATTGGGAGAGGTTTATTTCAAAAGCAGAAATGATGATTTTATGAGACAGGTTTACAATAAGACAATAGGCTGATCTAGCAATGAATGCCTCTGTTGCTTAAAAGAAGCACTATTCCAATATAAAACAAGAATTGTATTCATTTGGTGCAATCCAGCCATTCAAGCCATATGGTTCGATTGGTATTCAGATCACTTACCTCACCAGTTATTCTAGTAATAATGTCCTTCATATATAGAGTTTCTAGAACGTACTACTCTCACAATCTTTCCTCATCCCTTATTACCTCATTCTCATTCTTCACATACTGTATCTCAACTCAGCAGTCAGTGATATATGAATCTTCCAAACGCTTCATCTTCGGCTACTCAACAAACACAATGGATCGCTCCAACTTGTAAAACTAAAGAAAGTTCTGTCTGATCCAGACAGCTATTACTTAAATCACAATCATTCTAGTCATGTGCTAACTTCAAACTCTCTATTCAATGGGAGTTGGCATTGATGACTTGCTGTAAAAAGTGAATATTTAAGAACCTACATTCTTCTTTCTTCACTTTTAGTGAAGCATTAACCCATAACACACATGTGCATATCAGATATACTGACATGTCTGTTCTGCATCTGTAGCTCCTCAATTAGTAAAGCCAGGATCAAAACAGCAGCTCTGAAAATGTACAGTAATTGTTCCAGCTCTGTGATTTGGAAAGAATTGATGGCAAAACTTCAGAATGAGAGCAAAAACACTAGCATTCTCAAAAAGAGAGTTCGGCAGTGGTATCCTCCATGATTCTCACATGACAAAGTACCTTTAAAACTATTCCTGAAAGGCCACCCTTTTAAAAGAAATATTTTTTCCCTATAACACTATCATACTATGGTGTCCGTTTATGAACCAGCGGTAAATGATCGCTGCTCAGTTCTCTGGAATTCTCGGAGAACACAGTTCTCCTGTGAATGCAGTTTATGAAGCAGTGTAGATCAGTTCTCTGAACGAAGGGAGAATGGTCTACAAACGTTGGAAAACGACTGCTTTTACTATAATCTCATGAGATTACAGTAAAAGATCAGTTTACTAACCAGAGGTAAATTATCGCTGCTTAGTTTGCGGTTCCTCCGATTCTCCAGCTCTGGGCTGCAGAATCTGGAGGGAGAACACAGATCTCCAGCGAAGAGCTGAACAGTTCTCCGCTGATCTCCTGAGTGTCATAAACTGTGAATGACCAGAGAATAGCTGTGATCCTCTGAATCGCAGCTATTCTCTGTGTCATAAACGGACACCTATATTAGCAAACAGTGTTTCTCATCATTTGCAGCAGAGATTACTTCCATTCTCTCACAATATAATTGTGCTTACCAAACTTAGGTCAATAATTACCATCATCATTATTATTATCATTATCATCAGTAGAATAAATAAACATACTCATGATACAGATGAGGTCTGCAAAGTTGCAATTACATCTATTGGGAAAAAAGATAAAATCAGCAGGTATGGAATAGATTAATCATCAAGCCGAATAAATGTCTAAATAAATAGCTGGGTGCCTCTGCTTTTTATGGCAGCCAAATGTAAGGCCTTGCTATGTTTGTTATCTCTCATTACTCTAGTGTGTAAGTGAGATGTGCCCCTTATTTTATGATTGTGGGTTTTCTAACCAACAGCTGATAATCCTAATGACTTTTACACTCACCCTATCTAGTCACCATCACTTATGGCATTTTGCAGATTTCAGCAGATACTGCAAGTGAGATTTACTGTTTGTTACCTGCAATTAATTTAGGGTCTAGAGATGTTCTTGATCATACAACAAAATGTCTAAGAAATCATTACAAATTATGAGTTCCTAAGCACTAAATATGGAATATGGAACTAAGTTGTAAATATGAAGAGATATGACTGTAGTTACAATAAATAATGAAATATACAGTATATAGCAACTAATAAGAATTTATTCAACTGCAATCAGACCAGAGAAAAATTGTTTCTGATTTGTCACTATGGGTTAGCTAACCTAAGAACTTAATTATAGAAGGTCAAATATCACAACCTTACTATTAATAGAAAATGGCAAGAAGTGGTAAGGTAAGCAATACAAAGCTTTAAAAGAATTTTCTACAGATGAGAAGAGAACTACAATCTTCTGTGGTGTCTTCCAAAAGGCATTCATCCTACAGGAGATATCTATGATACTCCTAAATGCAGACTAACACTGATGCCATTGGCTTCCATACAATCCATATTAACCTCCACTCACTGTCACAGTCCTCCTCTCCCACACATACCTCCATTGCTCATAGCCCCACTCTCATGATCCACAGTTCCTCCTCTCTTCATCCACATTGTATGTTCACTTCATACAAGGTTCCTACTCACCTCACTATTTCAAAACCAAGACAGAATTCCACCAGTCATGCATTCCAGATCACCTGTCACAGGTTAAGGACATTTTGTGTACCTTGTACTAAGGCCACCATTCTTCCTACTGAATGGCCCTCATTTCCAACAAAGTCCCAGTTTCCCTATATTCAGCCAACCTGCAGCAACTCTATATAAAGCCAGTTCTCGGATATATGCTACTGGAGACCACCATGAACTACAGAATCACTGTAGGATAGGAAGTAACAAAGCCCAGGCATAGCTAATGGTAGTTGGCATAATATGACAAAGGCAGGTGTTATGCTGACCCAGCTATTAAGACGAACACAGACCTGTCCTGGTTGTATGGGAAGAACAGAATGCGCTCTCCCTAAATTAATAAATACAAACATTAGAAGAAAAAACAAAAGGAAAGGCATACCTCATATTCACAGGACAATATTGTGTATAGTATGTCAGCTTTAGGGGTGGGAAGATTGCAGTAGGATTCAAATGTCATATATTTTATTTACAACTATTATTTGTTACTCTGTTTTATTAGAAAAAAATGTTCTGCTCTGTGTTATATATTGGCTGACAAATTCGCAAAAATTGAAAAAAAAGTGAAAAGCTAACTTCTTTCTATTTGTTAATGTATTAATAATGCTCAATAATTCAGCATTATCTCATGGTTACTTATGATAAAGCGTATAGTGCTACTACCCGTCCAATACATAGAACCATATTAAAAGAGCCTAAGGGTGCCCAAACTTCAGTCGCACAGCTGTAGAGAATTATCCATGAAAGCAGTCTGCACCACTGTTGCTGCTCTTAAAAATCTCAATTTATTGAGAAATCCACAGTGTACAAATCACAATACAGAAAAATTGATACGTTTCAGCCTACACGGCTTTAGGCATAACTGAGCAGCAATGGTGGTGACTGCTTTCATGGATATATCTCATGGTTCCACATTTACTGTAGATGGCATCACCTGCAGGCTGTAGGCTATCCTTTTTATCAATGACGTTTCTAGCCCATATGTGATCACTATGTTAATGTTGGGAACCACTCTGCTTGATTTCTGACCATTACTGGGGATTATAAGTCAGCAGCTGCGCAAAAGGTTGGCTGCTGGCTCTTAAAAGGAAGGGCATTTGTTAATGTAACAGGGCATGATGCTAACCAAACACCAGCAATTTTGTGGAAATTTCAGACTCTTCCAACCAGATTTTGAATGCCAAAATGATTACATCAAAGCATTCTACCACCAATGGTTTTGAAAAATCTTAGAATGATTATGACATAAACATGAATGTTCCTATCAGCATTATTTTAGAGGAACAATAGCAATTAGTTGGGATAATCCTTCCTGAACAACTTTTTTCAACCCCCAGATTGGCTGACCGGGGGTGTGTGCAGAATTCATTGATTGTACAAAGAAGTAATGATCATCACCTAGTCCTATTACAGTTGACTGGATCATCCCATGCCTATGTTTTGGTTAGCTAAGCACTGACATTTTCTCAAAATAGTTTCTATAATATGGCACAAAATAGTGTCAGCAATATGGTACAACACTTTCAAATCCAATAAAACACTTAAGTGTCAGGCTTTCAAACAGAAAACTTTCAAGCACTTTCTGTGTACATGGAAGCCATTTTTATCAAGCAAATAGACTACTCCAAATTGAATTTTAGAAGTTTGGTTTCTTTGTTGAAACCTGCAGAATGCAGGTGCTTAGGCAAAGGCCCAGGGGGTTTTGAGTATGCAAGCAAGACATGGCTCAGGACAGCAAATCTATCAAACGTTGTAGGGCACTCCAAAAATGACAAGATTGGCTCTGCCAGTGAATATCCATACCATCATAGCCCTGAGACTAGTATATAATCTGGTTGCATTGGGTGGATCAGGTGACTCAGGTCATTTTGGGTTTGTGGACTGCGTTTAGGCTCAGTAATAATGTTTCCAAATCACCAATCCTGCATACATTTTACCATTTGTTATTGCCATTATCAAGATACCACATTTCATTCATTCATTAATCTTTCCAGATCATTATTTTTACATATTCATTTTTTAACAGAACATAACTAATCAAGCACATATGTTATACAGATACAGTTTTGGATTTTTGTGTTCTTGTTTTCCCAGAACTAGCAACAGTGTTATGTAGAGTCCAAACACAATGGCTTCGGAACAGAGAACCATCAGGTAGAAACTTTAGGTCACCCGTCTTCTGCTCTGGTCATTTCTGTTTAAGTTCAAAATCCATAGTCACAGAACCGTAAGCTTGACCAACATTAAATCAATGGCCAGGACAAATGTAAAATGACCAAGAAACCTTTTCAGATGATAAAGGAGATTAGAAATAAGAATGTTTCTGTTATGTGCTTTAACACAGGCCTTGATTGGCCTAACTGCTTAAAGCTGGGCTCACACAAGAATGCATGTGTTGCTACATGTTGCATTACGTATTTCATTTAATTGGCTTGAATAGCAAATCATACAAAAAACACACAAAAAATGCAGCATAGTGGATCTTTTCCTTTGGGATTGATTTACTACAGGCAAAAAACCTGTTCACTTTTCAAGGGAATTTGCCCCAGAGCGTAATAAATGCAGTGTCATTTCACTTTGCAAAGAATACTGTGGTCAAGAATAAAAAAGCATTTTTGCTTGCACTACGTATCTGTCCGTAATGGGAACTCTGGACATCCAACAGGCTGACGCGTTTCGAGGACTAGCCTCTTCTTATAAGAGAGGGACAGACATTTGGTCAGTTGGCTAGAGGAAGGGGCTAGTCCTCAAAAAGTGTCAGCCTGTTGGATGTCCAGAGTTCCCATTACGGACAGATACGTAGTGCGAATTGGACAGAGCTGTTCCTTCATGATGTACCTTTGACTTTATTGACTATTTGTGAGTACAGTATCTACTTTTAACATTTAATAAACATATTTTTAAGGTAATGCACTAGGCCGGTGTGCCCTCTGTTTGTTTTTCTCTAGTCAGTATAAAGGACAGCAAGGCGTGCATATTACAAGAATTTGTGGTCCTAATGACATTGAGTCCATCCCTAAGTGCAGGAGTATATGGGTTTTCCACTTTTACATTGGATAATGGAAGTCAGCACAGCTTCACCTCATTGACTAAGCTCTGGGGTAAATTCCCTTTGAAAGTGCAACTTCCCTTGCAATGTGAACAGCCTAGTTCCCTTTAGTATATCAACACCATTCTTTTTAACTTGTCTATTTAAAAATGCAGCACAATGCATGTCAATGTCTCCAGAATGAAACAGACACCAATGATTTGGACACTGATTATGATCCCTTTATGTCACAGTACAGAGGTATTACCTCTCTTGTATCTGAGAATAAAAAAAATCATATTTTACCTGAAATGCAGTCTTCAATTAAAATGTTATGAAAAAGTCTGCCTAATAGTTTCCTTGATGTACTGGTTATAACTTTACATTTCAGAGAATGCCAGGGTTATTTGACACAGCAGTTCAATCTTCAATTAAATTACAGTATGGAAAGTCCACTTAATATTTTCCTAGATTTACTGGTTATAACTTGAAATTACAGTGATTTTCAGAACTATATGAGGCAAAGTGGAAGTGCAGTAACCCTTAGCAACCATTCACAATTATCTTTACTAAACTCTGCCCAGTAGCCCAGTGAAGAATAATTTCTAATTGGTTGCAGCAGGTACAGCACTTTGTACTGAACATTGTGGGCTATTTTAGCAAAAGAAATATGTAAATATATATATATATATATATATACACTTTATATATATATATAGTGCATTCGGAAAGTATTCAGACCCCCTTCATTTTTTCAATGCTATGTTTCAGCCTGACACTACCTTTGTTTAAATTCATGTTTTTTCTCTTTTATTTACACTCAGTACCCCATTAAGACAAAGCAAAAACAGAATTTACAAATGTTTGCAAACTTATGAAAAAAGAAAAACTGAAACATCACATTGGCTTAAGTATTCAGACCCTTTGCAACAACATTTGAAATTTAGCTTAGGTGCCTCCCTTTTTTCTTGATTGTTGCTGAAATGTTTCTACACCTTGATTGGAGTCCACCTGTGGTAAATTAAATTCAGTGGACATGATTTGGAAAGGCACACACCTCTCTATTAAAGGCCTCACAGCTAACAATGCATATAGTATCAGAGCAAAAGCCATGAGGTTAAAAGGAACTTCCTCCAGAGCTCGGAGATAGGATTATTGCAAGGCACAGATTTGGGGAAGGCTACAAAAAATTCTGCTGCGCTGAAGGTTCCCAAGAGCCCAGTGGCCTCCATTATTCTCAAGTGGAAGAAGTTTGGCACAACCAAGAGACAATGTTCCAGAAGGACAACCATCATTACAGCCCTCCACTGGCCTTTATGGCAGAGTGGCTACACAGAAGCCTCTCCTCAGTGCAAAACACATGAAAGCCCACTTGGAGTTTCTGGAACTTTGTCCCATCTCCACACAGGATCTCTGGAGCTCAGTAAGAGTGACCATTGGGTTCTTGGTTACCTCTCTTACTGAGGCCCTTTTCCCCCAATTGTTCAGTTTGGCTGGGCGGCCAGCTCTTGGAAGAGTCCTGGTTGTGCCAAATGTCTTCTATTTGAGCTCTCTGAGTGTCTCTGAGCTCTGCAGGAAGTTCCTTTGACCTCGTGGCTTTTGTTCTGATACAGTATGCATTGTCAGCTGTGAGGCTTTTTATAGATAGGTGTGTGCCTTTCCAAATCATGTCCAATCAATTTAATTTACCACAAGTGGTAAGATGTAGAAACATCTCCATAACGATCAAGAGAAATGGGAGGCACCTGAGCTAAATTTCAAGTGTTGTTGCAAAGGGTCTGAATACTTATGCCAATGTGATATTTCAGTTTTGTTATTTTTAATAAAATCACAGGCAATTCTAAAATTCTGTTTTCGCCTTGTCATTATGGGGTACTGAGTGTAGATTAATTAGAAAAAAAATGAATTTAAACTATAGTATCAGTCTGCAACATAACAGAATTGAAAAAAAAGTGAAGGGGGAGGGGTCTGAATAGTTTCTGAATGCAATAAACCACATTGTAGTTCAATTAACAAAAGTGAGTAGTAAGTGAGAGTAAACAGTTTGCAATAGTGTAATATATTCAGGCCAGATTATTCTGAGTGACTGATGTAGATTATAGCACACTGACAACTAAAAAGCTCATTCATCAAACTGAAAAAAGGAACTGGCCACAAAAATGGAGTTGTTGCTTTTAGTGATCAAAGATCTTTTTTCCTATGAAATGTGAAAAACTGATCGGCAGCTATAAGCAACAATTCTGGTTTTGCAGTTTTTTTCAGTTTTAATATTAGCACCTAAAATAAAAGGGTACAAAAGGTTATACATGTACATTTTAAAACCATTATTACTCAGATGTTTTTGTTTTTTACTTCCATTACCTACTGTCAAAACCATTTAGTTAAAGCATCTTCTAGGGACATATTACTAATGCCACCAGACCTAAGTTTACATTACAAAGTGGAGATGAGCAAAATAGAGAGCTTTGTGGAAAGCAATTAATGTGTTAGTCTAAATGCATTTATTTCCAATTTACTAACATTTTTTAGTAAAGGTTAGTTATGGCCATAATAGATTTTGTAATTCCAATGAATGTCAGCTTTTCTTGTTAATGTTTGCCACAAAATGGTTCACATCATCAACTGGGACTAGTCAGTGTGTTAATATTAGATCCCCCAGCCATCAGGGTTTTTAATCCAGGCATGTAACACAAGGGGGGTCAAATTTTAAAGAACACACTTACCTCAGTGCAGCAAATTAGTCAGGGGTGTTAAAACCGTTCAGAAAAATGGAAAAATCCAGAATCCAGCAAAGAGTTTGAAGAGACCAGTACTAGGAACTGGACATAGGAGTCCAGTGCAAAAATGATGCCTGGTGTCACTGGAATGTCAGAGCCCCAGTCCAAGCCATTTATGGACACATGTCATGATAAATATAGCAGCACAGGGAGGGAGAGAGACAGACACAGGCTGCTATCTCCCCAGAGCCACTTATACACTCATACAAGCAGTGACAATATAGACTGACTATGAAAGTTCAGAGAAACTAAGAAAGTACTTCTCTCTGGTAGCAGAGAAATAGAAGGGCAGTTCTGCTACCAATAGATTTTCTAGTTCATTCTGGATTTTGCGGTCGTGTCATAAGCCCCATCTGTTGATGACACAATAGTGAAAGTGGTAACCTGGTAGAACATGCCTTGAAATTTTGACACTTAACATGAGGATACCCTCCTGTAATACCCAGAAAGCTTTGGGAACTGGCATGTGGACCACACAGAGCAGCCCAAAATAGAGACCTTGCGTAAGCAAAGATCTTCTTAGAGGTTTACAAACTTTTTTTGAAGGTCACTTGTATTTTGCTGCATGAAACATCATTCATACATATCACAAAGGCATTTAAAAGAAGACTAATAAATAGATAGAATAAACTGGCATAGGCTTGGTCAATTCAAATTTAGTGTAGGATAACAAAATGCAAAAGATGATTTTATTGATACTGCATATATAACCATAATTTCATCCAAAGACACTGGCAACTAAATTAACTAGCAAATATTTTTAATCCTCCAAAGCTTGAGCTTGGATCCACTCTCCACTCAAGCTTCTTTAAACAAACTCAACCATTACAAAAGTCATAAATTGCATATACATTTTAAAAAAATACTTTTTCTAGATACTTTCATGATTTTGACAATCTCTTTCATGAAAGTACCCACTGCATTTTTTTTAATTACAGACTTTTCCTCTAGCGAGGAAGAAAATAAACAATTTATTTTTTTCCTCTTCAAAGGGGACTCGCTACATTTTTATAGCAAATAATTACCTCCTACATCTGTAAAAGGTTTATTTTATATACAGCTAACTACTTTATCAGACATGAAAAACCAGAAACATTCTGTACTCAAGAAGCACATTGCAGAATATTGTGGTCTATCTGAATATATGATTTTCAAATATCTGTTTGTATTAGGACATATGGGTCCTAAAACAGTATAACAACAAGGAACCACCATATAAAAACAAAATGAAAATATGCTGTGCAGTAGTTTTTAAATACAGTGTTTTACTCCCACACATGAATGCCTAATAAAAATCTATCCCTCCTCTATCCCAATCCATCTTCAGCCAGTCAGAAATATCATGAAGGAGTGATAGTGGTATAAAGACTCAGTTCTGTCTACTCACATATACCTATGTTAATAGGACAGAAGTGAGTGACTGAAGTGGTACACCATCCCTGTTGGTTGGTGCATAGTCTCAAACAAAATATCAGCACACAGGAGGAGCCAATATCATATACAATCTCCAACAGCTAGCAGCACAATGCCTCATGGGCTGATTAAACATATACAGTAATTTGAAAAAAACATCACTTAGGTAAAAGTCCCAATATCCAATCAAAGTCACTCAATTGAATATAAAATAAAATGTTTTCTCATGGGATCCTCACCAGATTGATAGACTCTTCCTGAATGCAGGTCTAATAAAGCTTGCAATATGAAACGTGGCAATCTGTCTCGTTTTGGTTTCATCCACTTTCTCTCTTCTATCTTCTTTGTATTCTCACCAAGAGCGCTGATTTGTGGTACACTTTATTCACATTAATGTGAGCTGGAGTGGAGGTATTGTCATTCATACTATCTGAACTATAAGTTTTTGTTTTTTGTTTTTATTTTTTGTTTTATGTTTATGACACATGGCACCTGAATGTTTTGAAAATACAAAGAAGAGAGAAAGCGGATGAAACCAAAACAAGACACATTGCCAAATTTGATATTGCAAGCTTTATTGGACCTGCGTTCATGCAGGGTCTATCCATCTGGTAAGGATCCCAATATTTTATATTCATAGCTACATAGCTGGCAAGGTTGAATAAACACACCAGTCCATCCAATCCAACCTGTGTAGGTGTGTGTGTGTGTTCATGTCAAAATCATTGCTCGTATTCCTGTATACTGTGTTCATCAAGATACCCATCCAAGAGTTTTTTTTAAAACTATCAATGCTTCCTGCTGACCCCACCAATTGTGAAAATGATTTTCACATCCTTACCACCCTGACAATGAAAACCCAGCTACAGATTTTAAGATTAAACTGTTTCTCCTTCAATTTCATCGAGTGGCCACATGTCCTCTTATACTCCCTGAGACTGAATAGTTTATTCCCTATGCTAGGATCAGCATTAAGATATTTGTGTATTGCTATCATATTCCCTCTCAAGCGTCTCTTCTCCAGGGAGAATAAGTTTAATTTTTGTAGTCGTTCCTCATAAGTGAGGTCCTCCAGTCCCCTTATTAACCACTTATAGACGAATGACAGCTACAGCACGGTTGTCCAGTTCTGGGAGGGCGTCATATGATGTCCTCCCAGAATGCGCCATCCTGCGCGCCCCCAGTGGCGCACTCCCGGCAATCTCCATGATCGCTGTGTCCTACGGACACAGCTGACCACATGATTTGATAAAAGGCCAATCACAGCGACCTTTTACCACATGATCAGCTGTGCAGATCAGCGGGTAAATGAAGTTGCCAGTTATTGGCTGCACTTTCCTCACACTGTCACAGCGTTAGGAAAGTACTGCCGATAAACGGTAATTGTCAGAAAACAGATCAGCACTGATGATCAGTGCCCTGATGATCACTGCCCAGCAGTGCCACCCACCTGTGCCCAGCAGTGCCAATTGTCATTCAAAGTGCGACAGCACTGAAAGCTGAAAATTGGCCTGGGCAGGAAGAGGGTATAAATGCCCAGTAGGCAAGTGGTCAAAGTGATACTAAAGGTTAATTTTTTGTTTTGTAAAATAACAAACATGTTATACTTACCTGCTGTGTGTAGTGGTTTTGCACAGAGCAACCTGGATCCTCCTCTTCTCGGATCCCCCGCAGGCTCTCCTGGCTCCTCCTTTTTGTTAGGCGCACCCACTGCTCCGTGTGTCCATTCACACACAAAGAATGCATAAAGCCTTTACAACCACTTTATCTTTGTTGCCCTTCTCTGGACTCTCTCCAGTGCCTGCACCTCCCTCCTGGTAGAATTAAACAATCCGTGTATTTGCTCAGATTCTGAATCACAAGATTTTAAGCTGGCCAGACACCTGGCAAAAAAAAAACAATTGTGAACCACAGATTCACCAGATTTAATCACCACTGTTTGTGTTATTAGATTTGTCCAAATGTACCTTTTACCTTTTATAGAATAGGGCAGGGGTGAACTGACCATTTGGAAACTCGGGCACTGCCCGAGGGCCCGGGGTCAGTAGGGGGCCCCATGAGATGCCCCTGGTACCTTTTTCATAGGCTTTTTTGAGTTTGGGCAAGGACACAGGGGCCCCATGATCCCCTATTGCCCAGGGGCCCCATGAGTTGTCAGTCCACCCCTGGAGTAGGGTATATATTTTAGAAAACCCAGCAAAGAATAACATTTTCTAAAAATAATAATTTATTTTTGTTAATATAATGTTCATTAGTGAGTTTATAATCCCTACGGTACCAAAAATCAACTACATATTAATAACAGAAGGGCATCAGTCAGCACAAAAATCATCAACACACCTACATCATATCAGTTTAAAGTGCATGTAAACTATAAAAATGAATATCTCTAATTTGCTCACTTTAAGTTTGTTATATACAGAATCAAAAGCCTTTTGTTTTACTTGCTTGATAAATGCAAAAACATTCCTGATGATTCTCCCAGAATTTTTGTTAACTGTTTATTTCCTGCGCACTCTACCTCTGCTGACTGTTATCAGTTAGCATTGTTTCGAGTTCTCTCTGTGGACTACAAAACACTCCCTCCATGTTGTTGAAACAGAGGTGTTCTATAGTCCTGTCCTAGGGTGTTAACATTACTTCTCCATAGTATAGTACAGTGAGTGAACATTGTAGCCCTAGGACATGAAGTGTGGGAACATAGGAAAAACGTGTATAAAGTATACAAGCTGTTTTTTTGTTTTAAATTATCTGTATAACATCTTTAAACCTGTTGGGCAGGGTTTTTGTGTGACTCTGATAATAAAGTCCAGCACTACCTTCAGTGCTTGATAGCAGTGCAACTTGGTCAGAATAGCATTTAAGTGAGATAGCATGATGCAACATGAAAGTTTCAGGCTGTGGCTGCTTACTGGAGCCTAAGGAGCCCTGGCTCCCTACAAACCTCAAATGAGTCTTTGATCTTAATTTCAATCACTCAGCCAAGACCCTCGTAACAGACTTAAAATGTTGGGACTAAGAGGAATTTACTTGGTTCAGACTTAATAGCATAATCAAGATAAATGACCTTTCATGTTTATTATACCTACTTCAAACCCCACCAACCAAGTTCCCTTTAGGATTCCTCAAAGACTTGAGCACCCATTTTTTAAAATATACTTGAACAGGGAAAAAGGCCAGACTCAACAGACTCGTCTTGACTCTTCCAAAATGCAGGGGTGGAATCCAGTTCCCAGACCCCAGCAATGTGTGGGTAAACCTGATCAGGCCTTTCTTAAAACACAATTGTTGTGCCTTTCTTGGTTGTTGTGCATGTCAAACCCTCAATTCCGTACTTTGTTAGTTCACATCTTTCTCCATATTTGACTGATGAATAGCTCTGAATTCACAACCAACTACACTCCCAATCTCCATTTCATGAGACACTGCTTAGCTCCCTACCTGACAAACACAAAACAACTCGCCCAAGCACCATTTTTGAAATCCTACACTTAGGCCTGTTCACACCTATGCAGGTTGTGGTTGATGCGTTTTTCTGGTGTGTTTTGTATTTTTTTCACACACGTTTTTGTCTGTTGTCTTGCAGGAGAAACCAACAAAAATGCAGCAGAAACACATCAAAAACCAAGCACTGCATTTTCAATGCTATTCTGCTGTTTCCATTCAAGTCTATGGAAACAAAAAGCAACCTGCTGCAGGACAAACATCTGACCCTTTCCAAAAAACATACTGGTGGAAAACGCACAGATGTGAATGTAACCCATAGGAAACCATGTTAAATGGACTGTAGTGCATGAACCAGGCTTTAGATCAAACCCAGCTCTATCTCTACTCTACTCAACGCACATTGTTTTTGGGTATTAGCAAGATCCTTCATTATTGTTAAAATTAGAAGAATAAATACATTTTTTCGCAGCAAAGGTGTTCATATGTACCATGTGGAAGCAAATGGAACCACCCAGCAAAACACAGTGGTATGCAAGAATAAATTAGATCCAACAAATGGAAGATTTCATCCTGTCAATGTAAAA
Organism: Staurois parvus; assembly: GCF_062004578.1. Taxonomy (NCBI): domain Eukaryota; kingdom Metazoa; phylum Chordata; class Amphibia; order Anura; family Ranidae; genus Staurois; species Staurois parvus. The sequence continues at coordinate 2,638,024 of NW_028317811.1, read as the reverse complement.
TCAGGGAAGTATTTGTAAACATGGACTTCATGGCTACTCTGTACCCTTTACCCCAAGCCCCAGTGGGGAGTCAGAGCACTTCTGACCTATAAATCACTCATGCATCCACTGGGTAGAAGATGCCATATGCCATATCCACCCCTTCCCCTTTCCTTCTTTTTTTGCTTTTCTCCTTTCTCCTTTCTCCTTTTTCCCTTGCCATAGAAGTCTGGAATGTGGCCCCTCAGAAAGATGATACAACCCAAGATGAAGAAAATGTATTACAGTTATGATGGGGTGGAGCTTCGAGCACTGAAGTCATTATGCCACATACATGCATCCAAGTGGTGGCTTCTTGTTTACATTTGTGTAGTACTGTAATGTTTTAATCTGGAGGTAGTGATTGAAAACATTAGTAAAAGCATTCAAGATTATCTATACCATTTGAGCATTTTTATTTGTTTTCTTCGAACATCTGAGGTTTTCGCTGGTGCATCATTGGAAGTACAGTTTTGGCTGTTCTCAGTTCCATGGTTCCAGATAATCTTTTATGGGAATTGCACTAGACATAGGCACCTACTGATTTCTGGCATTTCAGGTGCATTTTTCCTGTAAGGCTTTTACCCTCAGTTTGAGGTGTTGGTCAAAATTGGAACATTAAGGGACGTCTCACTTATACTGTACTCTTGAACCTTATGTGGATTCAATGACCTCTGAAATATAGGTATCTTGCTTTCTGGTTAGTTGCTATTTTTTTTTTTTTAATTTAAATATTTATTAAATTTTTCATATTAATAAAAAAACCAAAAAGGGAAATAATTCTCATACAAGTAAACAATCATATAACATTTCTACCTTTCCCTTACTAAAAACTCTTTTCCTTCCCGTCCCTATAACCCCCCCCTTCCACCCCTCCTCCCCCTCTGCAGACTCTAACCCTTTCAATCTCTTGAGGCTTATTAATTTTCTTTTTTTTTTTTTTTTTCCAACATCCTAGTTCATATCTTCCTATATTTCTCTTTCTATTTCAATGGTCTTTATTAAATTTTTTAAACAGTATAAACAGAGGCAATAAAACACGCCCACGCAGGGGCTATCAATTGCACAGATAAACAAAATGCAAAATAAAAAAAAAAGGAAAAACAATGCTCTAATGCCAACAGGGCAAAAGGTACGCCCACGCAGGGGCTATCAGTGGCACATAAGGTACAAAACAGTAATGTAACTGATTATAACAATTAAATGCAGCTGTCCAGTCACACCAAAAACAGAGAGAGAGAGAAAAAAGAAAAGAGAGAAAGAAAAAAAAAAAAAGGGGTGGGGGGCAAAGAGCAGGGATTCAAGAGCGCCAATACCGAACGCCATTACATCCCCAGACTAGCCGGGGGGAGTGAGGGAAGGGCATATTGCAACCACGGCTCCCATATTTTCAAAAATTTACGTTGGGAGTCGTTGCGGATACTCGACATCTGTTCGTTGAGCATCATAGTGGTCATACGATCCCGCACCCCCTGAAGAGGGACAAACGGACTCTTCCAGGCCTGAGCAATTGTCCTAGTGGCGGATAAAAACAGATAGGAAGCCAACTTCTGCTGGTGAGCTAAGAGGCCCGGTATGGGGCAATGAAGCAAGGCATACCGAGCATCCCGGCGTATGGAGAGATGGAACAAGGTGAAAAGGAGGCCAAATACACGAGACCAAAAATGAAACAGTCTCGGGCATGACCACCAGATATGTAATACATCACCACGATGACCACAACCCCGAAAACATTGATCACTACAGGCAGGGTTAGCCCGGGCCAGCCGAGCCGGAACCCAGTACCAACGAAACAATACCTTATAGGCTGCCTCCAGTGTGGTCGTATTAAATGAGCATTTAGCTATGAGTGACCAGGCCTTATTCCAGTCCTCCGGATCCACAGCCACTCCCAGGTCACGCTCCCACTGAACAACATATGAAAGAGAAGTATGCGACGAGCGTCTGTTCAGAGCTGCACAAAGAAGGGATATAAGGCCCGGAGCGCCCGGACGCAGTTGGCAGAGCTGTTCAAAGGCAGATTTCTGGTACGGGAACGCAGAAGTACCCCGCAGCGAGAGCAGCCAGTGTCGCAATTGAAGATATCGAAAAAATTCCGCCGGGGGGATATTCCGGGATTCCCGAAGAGAGTCCCAGGTGGGAAAGGACCGAAAAATCAAAAAGTGTCGCACCTGCGAAAAACCATTAGTCACCCACCAAGAAAACGCCCCTGGGTGATCCAAACCCGGCGGGAAAAGAGGGTTGTTAATAATTGGGAGCAAAGGCAGAAAAGGTGACATCAGACCACCAGAGTAACGCACCGAGTCCCAAACTTGTAGGCCATGAAGTAACATCGGACTCAGTGCCATAGGGCGCAGGGCAGGGGGAAGCCATAGAAGCGTTGACAGTGCGATAGGGGCACAATTAGGTAGTTCCAACAGGACCCAGAGGGGGACGTCGGAAGAGGCGTGCAACATAGACAGCGGGGCAATCTGGCTCGCTTGATAATACTTAGTCACATTAGGCACCCCAAGACCACCCTGAAGTCTATGGGCAAAAAGCGTACTTTTGGATACTCTGGGGTGCTTATCGGCCCAGATAAAACGCATTAACTTCGCCTGAAGCAACCGAAGAAAATGAGGGGGAACCCGCACCGGGAGTGTGCGAAAATAATACAACAATTTCGGCAAGATGGTCATTTTCACCGAATTAACCCGTCCTATCCAAGACAGGTGCGGAAATTGCCAAGAATGCATAAGAGAGGATAGAGAGCTAAGCAATGGATAGTAATTCGCAGCAAACAAGGAGTCATAAGTGGGGGTCAAGCGAATGCCTAAGTATTCAAGAGAAGAGGAAGCCCATTTGTAAGGGAAGTGGGATTGTAGGCGCGAAACCAAATCTGAAGCCAAAGTAATATTGAGGGCGACAGTCTTATCCAAGTTGATACGGAGACCCGAAATCAAGGAGAAGCGCTCAAGAACCTGTTGCAAATTAGGAAGCGTCGTCAGGGGGTTAGTAAGAGTCAGGAGGGCATCATCCGCAAAAAGGTTCAGTTTGAATTCCTGTCCCGCGTAAGGAACCCCCGATACACTGCAATCGGTCCGAAGCGCCAAAGCCAACGGCTCAAGCGCCAGGACAAAGAGCGCTGGGGACAGGGGGCAACCCTGTCTCGTCCCTCGCCCAATAGGAAAGGGATCTGAAAAATACCCAGCGTATTTGACGGAGGCCGAAGGAGAAGAATACAAGGCCTGAATCCAAGAAAGAATAGAATCCCCAAAACCCCAACGAGACAGCACAAACCGCAGATATTCCCAGGATAGAGAATCAAAGGCTTTATATATGTCTAAAGACAGTAAGAATCCCGGGATTTTCCGCTGTTGCAGAAAATGTATCAGATGGACCACCTTACGAACGTTATCACCCGCCTGCCTCCCGGGGACGAACCCTACCTGGTCCCTGTGGACCAGGCTACGCAAATATTTATTAATGCGGAAACTAAGGATCTTGCCCAATATCTTCAGGTCTTCATTAAGAAGAGAAATAGGCCGGAAGGCTTGCGGTTCCTGTACATCATCGGTCGTCTTAGGAATCATGGCGATATGCGCTCTAAGCGCATCTGGGGGGGGCGAGGAGCCCTGTCGTAACGCATTAAAATACTCAGCCAAAAAGGGCGCCAACAAGGCTGAGAATTTCTTATAATAAAGACCGGAAAAGCCGTCGGGACCTGGGGCCGCGGTGGACCGTAAAGATTTGATAGCTTGGAGCACTTCTGGTACAGTGACACCGGCGTTGAGTGCCACCTGTGCTGCCTCGGATAACCCAGGAAGTCGGAGATCTTGAAAGAATGCCTCTGCTTGAGCCACGGGGAAGGGATCTGGTTTAGCGTAGAGGCGTGCAAGGAAGTCTGAGAAACGGGAAACAATCTGCTGGGGATTAGAAGTACAGCCACCTGTAGGAAGTCGCAGTCGAATCGGTTTATGGGGTTTCCCCACAGAATTGAGTTTCCTGGCCAGCATCGGGCCTGGCTTATTAGCACAGGAATAAAATTTGTGTTTGGTCCAACGCAGGGCCCGTTCCGCCTCTGAAGAGGCAAGTAGGTCTAACTCTGCCGCCAGAGCGTCCCGAGCGCGTTTATGGGCCGCAGATGGAGAGGACTTCCAACGCGCATCCGCAGAGGCCAGGAGAGAATGAAGCTCCAAAAGTCGGCGCTCCCGCTCCCGCTTCCGGACCGCCGCCAGCTGTATAACATGACCCCGCACCGTGGCCTTATGCGCCTCCCATAGGGGCACTGCCGAGGAGACCGATCCCGCGTTTTCCGTGAAGTATGTTCGTAAAAAAAATTCTATTTGTTGGCAGGTAGCCTGAGTGGTCAATAAAGAATCATTGATGCGCCAATGAAATGGGCGCCGTTCTGACCCAGAGAGGGCAAGGAGAAGTACCAAGGGATCGTGATCCGACCAAGGCGAGGAGGGAATAGTTATCCGCCTGACCAAGGGAAGCTGCTGAACCTGCATAAATATATGATCAATTCTACAAAAACTATCATGAGGACTGGAATAGAATGTAAAGTCGCGTTCCGTTGGGTGAAGCTCCCTCCAGACGTCCGCCAGCCCCGCTGTCCGCAGGAGAGAGCGCATACGTTCCTCCAGCACCAAGTCATGAGAAGGGGCCACCCCCCGTGCTCAGCGCCTATCCAATGCGGAATCCAAAGTAACATTTGAATCCCCCAAAACAACAAGAAGACCCTTGGAGTGTCGGGAAACAATGGTGCAAAGATGTGAAAAGAATTTATCCTGAAAACGATTAGGCGCGTAGTAAGAGACAAAAGTAACCTCCTGATCCCAGAGGGTGCCTTGCAGAAGCAGATACCTGCCCGTGGGGTCCGCTATATTCCTAGCACAGACAAAGGGGAGATTGCGTTTAAAAGCGATCAGGACACCCCGACGCTTCTCAGGGGCCGAGGCCGTGTAAAAGGTGGGATAGTGAGGTGAAAGATAACGCGGGGCGGAGGACTGAGAAAACCTGGTCTCTTGTAAACATACCACGTCAATTTGTTGTGATTTGAGGTGATGAAAAACTTTAGCCCGCTTCTGAGGCGAATTAAAGCCTTGAACATTTTGCGAATGAATTTTCAAAAGGGGCGAGGCCATGGCGGCATCAGGGCAACGCGCTCAGCAGAAGAAACCATAAAGCAGCTAGCAATTTCTGCTCCCAATGGCGATCGGACCGTGGCGTCCCGGAACCCTGCAGAAAACAAAAACAAAAAAAAACCAAAGGAGAAAAAAAAACAAAGAAAGAAAGAAGGAAAAGTACACAAAAAGAATATACAATAGTGCAATCGTGTCACGCCAATGGTGACGTGCATCCTACAAAGGAAGGATACCAGTTAGGGGTGGCTCTGCCACCGGACACATGGCTGCAAATGGAAACATCAGAAACATAAGTCCCCAGGGGGCAAAAGGGCAATAAGGCACTAAACACAATAGAACGGGGTACCAAAGCAATAAAACTAAAGGAGCTAGGCCACCGTGATGACCTCCCCATAGCAACCCAGAGAACCATGGGGCTAACCCCCTCCCACCCAACCGGGCCTACCAGATCAACCTCCCACCCCGAAACCAGAGGGAACCCTCACTCCGTGCTACCAACAAAAACCGGAATACCATCACCCAGGCCCAAAATAGGCTGCGGCAGCAGAAAGTCATAATTCTCGAATCCATGAGGAGACCCCCCCAACCAGGGAAGGAACCCAAGGGGGCACACTGGAGCAGTCCCAACCCGTAATGCTGACAAACTGGGGGAGCCCTAAGGGCCAAACTCACGGTCCCGTCAAGGAAGTCCATCGGTGAGATGATACATGGGAAGTCCAAGACACATCTTCAGCCCGGAGAAGAACAGGAAGGACTTGATCGTGAAGAGGTCTGAGGGAGGGCCCTCTTCCTATTGGATGACCGCTCCCAGATGCGGCTTGGAAGAAGCGGCCTTGCCGGGGATCCAGATGAATGAGCTGGGCTCCGATTCGCAGCCTCAGGCGAAAGAAGGTGTAAAGATTCCAGAAGAGAATGGGCCTCCTCCAGCGTAGCCACAGAATGACTGCGGCCCTGGTAGGTGAAGGTGAGGCGAAACGGGAAGCCCCAAGCGTATTTGATACTGTGTTTCACCAGGACCGAAGTGAAGGGCTTCAATTGGCGACGCTTCTGAAGAGTGGTCTGAGAGAGGTCCGCAAAGAGCTGGTAGCGATGCCCCTGGAAGCTGAGGTCAGGGTTGTTTCTGGCCGCCAAGAGGATAGTTTCCTTAGTGCGGTAATACGTAAACTTGATGATAATGTCCCTCGGGGGCCCATCCGGTCGTCTGGGGCCCAACGCACGATGTATGCGGTCAAATTCAAGCCGGTCAATGGGAACAGCGGGTGTCAGCTCCTGAAACAGAGCTGTAGCAGTGGAAGTAAGATCCGCGACCGTTTCCGGGATACCCCTTAACCGCAGATTGCCACGGCGGGAACGATTTTCGAAATCCTCAAGCCGTAGCAGTGCGTCCGCCAATTCTTTCTTGAGGTCGCACAAATCCTGTTCGTGATTTTCCATGACCGTGGCCGCAGCGTCCATCTTATCTTCGAGGTCGTTCGTCCGGTTGCCCAACTCGCGAATCTCCTGCGAAAGACGGTCGGCCAGCTTGGAGGTAGCGGAGGACAACTCGGACTGCAGCATACATTGGAATCGGCGCAGGAGCTCAGCATCCCGCAGAGATGGGATGGGAGACTGCAGGGATGGCTCTGGTGCCAGGTCCTCTACACTGCCAGGGTCCGACCCACCTATGGATGGTGACAGCGGGGGACCCAAAATCGCGGCTGGGGCTTCATCTGTGGTCCCGGGCGGGAGCCGCGAACCCGTGGCCGGGGTCCTGGAAGTCCGCGGCGGCCGGCCCAAAATCGAGGCCCCGGCTTCAGCCGCGATCTCCGGCGGGTAGGCCGCAAACTCCGAAGCAGCCTGCCGGAAGCTGGAGGCACGGGCGGCCGGCGTTTTTTTGCCCATCAGGGCACCAGAGAGACAGGGGGCCAGGGAGGAAACAGGGGGACCCCCCCCTGAGGAGAGAAAATCGGCCGATGTGTCCGGCGGCCGAGGAGTTAATTTACAAAGCAGCCATCTTGGTTGCTGCTCACCCCTATATTTCTCTTTCAATCCTGCTCTTTCCCACTTTTCCCATCTCCTGGAATTAACTCCCATCCTATCTTCTTGCATATGGTATGATCTTTCCATTCTACCTATCTGGTTTACTCTATTAATCCAGTCTACCTCCTTCGGTACCTCAGCTTTCCGCCAAAACTTGGGTATCAACCCTTTCGCCGCATTCAAGAAGTACCAAATACCTGAATCTTTATATTTATTTACAGATGTTTCCACATTGTGTAGGAGGCACGTCGTTGGGTCTAATCCTATGTCAATTTCAGTTATATCTTCAATTAATTTAACTATTATCTTCCAAAAAGCCTGGATTTTCGGACATTCCCACCATATGTGAAACACCGTGCCTATCTCTCCACATCCTCTCCAACACATATTTGAGTTTTCCCCATTTATCTTGTGCTCTACACTCGGTGTAATGTGCCATCGTGTCACACACTTATAATTAACCTCAACCTCTCTCATACTAACATTATCGTGTATCAATCTAAACATCTTTCTCTGTCTATCTTCATCAAATCCAACTCCCATATCCCTTTCCCATTTTGTCATAAAAATTAACTTTGTGTTTGTGTCTAATTCTGTGAGTATTCTATACACTTTTGAGATACCGTGCTTCCCATCTCTTCGTGTCTCTAACAACCTTTCAAACATATTCCACTTCTGTTTTATTCTTAGGGGTTTCGGTAGATTTCCAATAAAACTTTTCAATTGATGATATTTCCACTCATCTATTCTAATAAAAATATCTCCCTTCTTCTCTATTAACTCTTTAAGTGATCTCAATTCTCCCTCCACCAAAACATCTCTCAATTGGGTATCCTCCTTTCTAAACCATCTCCCTGATATCTTATTCTTTCCCGGGGGGAAGTACTCAGTATTTGTGAGAGGCATTAATATAGAATTAAATTCCCATTTCATGTTCTTGTGTAAATTGTCCCATACCCTAAAGACATTTAAAGTGTAGATACTTGTACTTTCTTTAATTCCCCTAAACTGTGGTGGAACCCATATCATCTGGCTCAATCTATTGCCGCTAAGATCATTTTCAATTGTTACCCAACTTTTCCCCTTATGGTTAAATGTCCAGTCATATATTCTTGCTAAAACCACTGCTTTATAGTATCTCTTGACATCTGGTAGGCCCAATCCCCCTTTCTCTTTAGTCCTACTCAATGTTTCATATGCTATTCTAGGTTTTTTATTCTTCCATATATATCTTGTTAACATTTTTTTCATTATCTTAAAGAAGGCTTCTGGAATTTTAATTGGTACCATTTGAAATCTATACAGTATTTTAGGCATAATTACCATTTTGACTAGATTTATACGTCCTATCCAGGATGGATTTCCTCCTTCTAGTCTTTTTAAATCTTCCCTGATCTCATTTATCAAAGAGATATAGTTTAGTTTAGCATATAGTTTATATATGGTTAGTTGCTATTTATGTAGTAAGGAATTGTAATTAGAGATGAGCGAATCGAACCAGGCGAACCGGAATTCGAGTCGAATTTCAGGAAATATTCGATTCGCGGCGAAACCGAAATTTTGCCTACTTCGGGTGCGCGAATCGAACATTTCCCGATCAGCCGGCAAAAGTGTCCCTGCAGTGAGCTCCGCTATTTCTGACAGTTCTCTGACAGAAGGAACACATGTTTAGCGGTTGAAACATTGTATCTATTAGTTTACATTTAGGATACAGATGTTTCAACCACTGTTCATGTGAAGAAGCTGTGAGAGAACTGTCAGAAATAGAGGAACTCTGCACATACACTTTTTGCCGGCTTGGAATTATTCTTCTTTTCATCCTACTTCTTCTTCTTCTTCATCTTCATCCTCAGAAGAAGAGGATGAGGATGAGGATGAAGAAGAAGAAAAAGAAGAAGAAGTAGGATGAAAAGAAGAATAATTCCAAGCCGGCAAAAAGTGTATGTGCAGAGTTCCTCTATTTCTGACAGTTCTCTCACAGCTTCTTCACATGTACAGCGGTTGAAACATCTGTATCCTAAATGGAAACTAATAGATACAATTTGTATCTATTAGTTTCCATTTAGGATACAGATGTTTCAACCGCTTGGAATTATTCTTCTTTTCATCCTACTTCTTCTTCTTCTTCTTCTTCATCCTCATCCTCTTCTTCTGAGGATGAGGATGAAGAAGAAAAAGAAGCAGTAGGATGAAAATAAGAATAATTCCAAGCCGGCAAAAAGTGTATGTGCAGAGTTCCTCTATTCTGCAGATACACTTAGAGGAGCTCTGCACATACACTTTTTGCCTGTTTGGAATTAATCTTATTTTCATCCTACTTCTTCTTCTTCTTCTTCTTCTTTATCCTCATCCTCAGAAGAAGAAGAAGAGGATGAAGAAGAAGAAGAAGAAGTAGGATGAAAATAAGAATAATTGCAAGCCGGCAAAAAGTGTATGTGCAGAGTTCCTCTATTCTGCAGATACACTTAGAGGAGCTCTGCAGATACACTTAGAGGAGCTCTGCACATACACTTTTTGCCGGCTTGGAATTAATCTTATTTTCATCCTACTTCTTCTTCTTCTTCTTCATCCTCATCCTCAGAAGAAGAAGAAGAGGATGAGGATGAGGATGAAGAAGAAGAAGAAGAAGAAGTAGGATGAAAATAAGAATAATTCCAAGCCGGCAAAAAGTGTATGTGCAGAGCTCCTCTAAGTGTATCTGCAGAGCTCCTCTAAGTGTATCTGCAGAATAGAGGAACTCTGCACATACACTTTTTGCCGGAAACCGCTGTATGGAGGGAATGTCCCAGAACTGTCATAAATAGTCTATTTCTGACAGTTCTGGGACATTCACTCCATACAGCTGTTTCAACCGCTGTATGGAGGGAATGTCATAGAACTGTCAGAAATAGACTATTAATGACAGTTCTGGGACTGTCCTTCCATACAGCGGTTGAAACATTGTATCTATTTGTTTCCATAAATGGATCCATTTATGGAAACAAATAGATACAATGTTTCAACCGCTGTATGGAAGGACAGTCCCAGAACTGTCATTAATAGTCTATTTCTGACAGTTCTATGACATTCCCTCCATACAGCGGTTGAAACAGCTGTATGGAGTGAATGTCCCAGAACTGTCAGAAATAGACTATTTATGACAGTTCTGGGACATTCACTCCATACAGCGGTTGAAACATTGTATCTATTTTTTTCCATAAATGACATTCTGCAGATACACTTAGAGGAGCGCTGCAGATACACTTTTTGCCGGCTTGGAATTATTCTTATTTTCATCCTACTTCTTCTTTTTCTTCTTATGAGGATGAGGATGAAGAAGAAGAAGTAGGATGAAAATAAGATTAATTACAAGCCGGCAAAAAGTGTATCTGCAGCGCTCCTCTAAGTGTATTTGCAGAATGTCATTTATGGAAAAAAATAGATACAATGTTTCAACCGCTGTATGGAAGGACAGTCCCAGAACTGTCATAAATAGTCTATTTCTGACAGTTCTGGGACATTCACTCCATACAGCTGTTTCAACCGCTGTATGGAGGGAATGTCATAGAACTGTCAGAAATAGACTATTAATGACAGTTCTGGGACTGTCCTTCCATACAGCGGTTGAAACATTGTATGTATTTGTTTCCATAAATGGATCCATTTATGGAAACAAATACATACAATGTTTCAACCGCTGCATGGAAGAACAGTCCCAGAACTGTCATTAATAGTCTATTTCTGACAGTTCCATGACATTCCCTCCATACAGCGGTTGAAACAGCTGTATGGAGTGAATGTCCCAGAACTGTCAGAAATAGACAGAAACTGTCACAGAACTGTCCTTCTCATCCTTCTCCTTCTTCTCATCCTTCTTCTCATCCTTCTTCTCATCCTTCTCCTTCTTCTCATCCTTCTCCTTCTTCTCATCCTTCTCCTTCTCCTTCTTCTCATCCTTCTCCTTCTTCTCATCCTTCTTCTCATCCTTCTCCTTCTTTTCATCCTTCTCCTTCTTCTCATCCTTCTCCTTCTCCTTCTTCTCATCCTTCTCCTTCTCCTTCTTCTCATCCTTCTCCTTCTTCTCATCCTTCTCCTTCTCCATCTTCTCATCCTTCTCCTTCTCCTTCTCATCCTTATCCTTCTCCTTCTTCTCATCCTTCTCCTTCTCCATCTTCTCATCCTTCTCCTTCTCCATCTTCTCATCCTTCTCCTTCTGCTTCTCCTTCTCCTCATCCTTCTTCTTCTCATCCTTCTCCTTCTCCTTCTTCTCATCCTTCTCCTTCTTCTCATCCTTCTCCTTCTTCTCATCCTTCTCCTTCTCCTCATCCTACTCCTTCTTCTCATCCTTCTCCTTCTCCTTCTTCTCATCCTTCTCCTTCTCCTTCTTCTCATCCTTCTCCTTCTCCTTCTTCTCATCCTTCTCCTTCTCCTTCTTCTCATCCTTCTCCTTCTTCTCATCCTTCTCCTTCTCCATCTTCTCATCCTTCTCCTTCTTCTCATCCTTCTTCTTCTTCTCATCCTTCTCCTTCTCCTTCTTCTCATCCTTCTCCTTCTTCTCATCCTTCTCCTTCTCCTCATCCTTCTCCTTCTCCTTCTTCTCATCCTTCTCCTTCTTCTCATCCTTCTCCTTCTCCTCATCCTTCTCCTTCTCCTTCTTCTCATCCTTCTCCTTCTTCTCATCCTTCTCCTTCTCCTTCTTCTCATCCTTCTCCTTCTCCTTCTTCTCATCCTTCTCCTTCTCCTTCTTCTCATCCTTCTCCTTCTCTTTCCTCATCTCCAAGGGCATTTAAATTAAAGGTACAGTGTTCTGCACTAATTTAAAGGCTCTCTGAAGCCTAGAAACCCTTTTTATAAGTCATCTTCGTAGCGAAGAAATTCGCATCGAATCGAATTTCACACTGGAATTCGCCGAATCAGCCGAATCGAATTTTTGAGAAATTCGCTCGTCTCTAATTGTAATCATCGAAGGGAAGACACACCTCAAGCGTTACAGTTTTAATATTTAATCTGTTTTATGTACTTCACCTTTAATACCTTTATGCTGACTGAACAGATTTCATTTCACTGTTTTATTCCTATATAAATAATTTAAATATAATGTGTGACTTGGTACAATGCTTTGTTCCCTTCTCTATTGCCTATAAACTACAGTGGATATAAAAAGTCTACACACCCTTGTTAAAGTGTCAGGTTTCTGTGATGTACAAAAAATGAGAAAGATAAATAATTTCAGAACTTATTCCACCTTTAATATGACCTATAACCTGTACAACTCAATTGAATAACAAACTGAAATATTTTATGGGGGGAAGTAAACATAAAACATTAAAATAATGTGGTTGCATAAGTGTGCACTCCCTCTTATAACTTGGGATGTAGTGGTGTTCAGAGTTAAGCAATCACATTCAAAATAATGTTTAATGGGAGTCAGAACACACCTGCCTTCATTTAAAGTGCCTCCGATTAACCCCAAATAAAGTTCAGCTGTTCTAGTAGGTCTTTCCTTACATTTTCTTATTCGCATCCTAAAGCAAAAGCCATGGTCCGCAGAGAGCTTCTAAAGCATCAAAGGGATCTTATTGCTAAAAGGTGTCAGTCAGGAGAAGGGTACAAAAGAATTTCCAAGGCATTAGATATACCATGGAACACAGTGAGACAGTCATCAAGTGGAGAAAATATGGCGCAACAGTGACATTACCAAGAACTGGACGTCCTTCCAAAATTGATGAAAAGATGAGAAGAAAACTGGTCTGGGAGGCTGGCTGCATGGTATATGTGACAACAATCTCCCGTGTTCTTCTAATGTCTGGGCTAAGGGGTAGAGTGGCAAGACGGAAGCCTTTTCTTATGAAGAAAAACTTCCAAGCCAATTTTGCAAAAACACATCTGAAGTCTCCCAAATGCATGTGGAAAAATGTGTTATGGTCTGATGAAACCAAGATTGAATTTTTTGCTATAATTCCGAAAGATATATTTGGTGCAAAAGCAACACTGCACGTCACCAAAAGAACACCATACCCACAGTGAAGCATGGTGGTGGCAGCATCATGCTTTGGGGCTGTTTTTCTTCAGCCGGAACTGGGGCCTTAGTCAAGGTAGAGGGAATTATGAACAGTTCCAAATACAAGTCAATATTGGCAAAAAATCTTCAGGCTTCTGCTAGAAAGCTGAACATGAAGAGTAACTTCATCTTTCAGCATGACAACGACCCAAAGCATACATCCAAATCAACAAAGGAATGGCTTCACCAGAAGAAGATGAAAGTTTTGGAATGGCCCAGCCAGAGCCCAGAGTTGAATCCGATGGAAAATCTGTGGGGTGATCTGAAGAGGGCTGTGCACAGGAGATGCCCTCTCAATCTGACATATTTGTAGTGTTTTTGCAAGGAAGAGTGGGCAAAGATTGCCAAGTCAAGATGTGCCATGCTGATAGATCCATATCCAAAAAGACTGAGTGTTGGAATAAAATCAAAAGGTGCTTCAACAAAGTATTAGTTTAAGGGTGTGCACACTATTGCAACCATATTATTTTAGTTATTCATTTTTACTTCCCTCCACCTAAAAGATTTCAGTTTGTTGTTCAACTGAGTTATACAGTTTATAGGTTACATTAAAGGTGGAAAAAGTTTTGAAATGATTTATCTTTGTCTAATTTTTTTACATCACAGAAACCTGACATTTTAACAGGGGTGTGTAGACTTTTTATATCCAATGTACATCATATCTTTAGTACATAAATAAGAATCCAATTTACTTACTATTAAATTAGGATTATTTTAAATGATTTGGGCAATTTCTCATCAGTATGTACTTTGTTATTTCTATTGCAAATCCAAACACTGGAAACATGCGGAAGAGAACTGTTTGAGTGTATTTCTTCCTGGTAAAGAGGCTACTGGATGAACAGCAACAGCTGCTGCAATAGAGAGGGATGATGATGTCAGTAAAAACAGATCAATTGACATGTATCTCCAACATAGTGATACAGAGACATCTGCTTCTGACATTTTAGTTTTTCCTTTACTTATAACACTAACTAAATAACGTTTTCTATAGACAGGTATCCCCATGGCTGTTGGGATGCAAGTCGGTGGTCCCCCCAACATGCTGATATACCTTAAAGCTGAATTCCAGGAATTCAGCAACTTTGCAAAAAGTGCAGACACACTATGAGTTAAGTCCAATTAGGTGTGTGTCACCTCTTATCTCTATCTCTATTATTTATATGTGACAGGTTAATTGCACTCCTTGGTGATACACTCTGGCTGTGAAAGGAGAAAAGCACAGAAAGCAGCTATGCCTACCCCTCCCCTCTTCTGCCCATTCACAGAAGCCTTTGTATTTTGTGAATAAGTTCACATAATACAAAGGCTTCTGTGAATGGGCAGAAGGAGAGGAGAGGCGTGTATAGCAGTTCCAGCGACTTTGCTCTTGAAGGAACTGAGATCACAGTGAACAGCATTGGAGTTCCAGAAGTTTTCTTCCTGGAGCACAATAAACCTGTCAGATTTGAACAATAGAGACAAGTCTAAGATATGGCAGGCACCTTGTTAGACTTAACTCATGGTATGCCTGCAGTTTTTACAAAGTAGCGGAATGCCCGGAATTCAGATTTAAGGTGACACTAAACAATATCCTTTTTTCTCCCAAAATAATCCAAACAGATCCACTACTTAATGGCTCAATAATCTATTTTTCATAAAATCAATTCCTACTGTCTTTTTATTCACCTTTGTAATGTTCTCCATGAGTTCCTGAACCTTTCCTTTTCCCTTTCAATCCTGTTTGTTTGGGACAAGCAGTGCATGTTAGTTGAACTCATGTGCACTGCTCTATGCACACTACACATCCCACACTCCAAAGCTCCTAGTTCATCTCAGGAGCAAGTGAGAGAGAGTGGAACTATAGAGAATGAATACAGACACCCTATAACAGAAAGTCAGATCACAGCAGCAAAAATGATATTACAAGATCTCTAGAAGGCTGAGAGTAATAGAAAGTACATTGTTTTAAGAAAACATACTTGAATAGATATTTGTTTTTAAACTAGAGTCCAGTATCACTTCAATGCCACTCTGTTGCTATTTTAACCCCTTGCTGCCCTGCCATAGTGCATTTACTGCAGCAGGGTGGCAGGTGCAAGCGCAGACAGGTATATATATGTGACTGCCTTCTTCTGGGTCTGTGGGTGAACGCATGAGCACTCCCTACCAACCTGTGCTGTGATTGGACACAGCAAAAATTTGGCAGCTAATTTCAGCCTATGATTTTGGCTGAAGTCAGCTGATCTCCTGTGTCCAATCACACACAGAGCTCTGTGTTTACAAAACACAGAATTATGTGTGCAGGGAACAGCAATCTGGCTGTTTTTTTTCCTTGCCATATAGTAAAGTAAAAGCAGAACACATTACACATTGTTAGGGCCCTTTCACACAGGTGGACTCCCCCAAAGCGGGTCTGCCTGCTTAGTGGGGGATCTGTCTGCTGATCCCTGCTAAGCAGGCGGATGACAGTTCCATGTCCACTCCGCTCGTGCAGAGAGAACAGACACTGCCTGCTGTTCTCTATGGGGTAGTCGGATGTAAATGGACCACCTATCCGTTTACATATGTCATCCGCTCCGATACCCTAGAGAAGTGATGGCGAACCTATGGCACGCGTGCCAGAGCTGGCATGCAGAGCCATCTCAGTGGGCATGCCAGGAAGAAGAGGAAGAACGCGCTCTCCTGCGCACCCCCGGGGGCGCGCACTGGGCGATCTCCGTGATCGCTGCGTCCTATGGACACAGCTGATCACGTGACGTGGTAAAAGGCCAATCACAGCGGCTTTTTACCACGTAATCAGCCGTGTCCAATGACACGCTGATCACCGGGAAATGCAAATGCCGGTTCTCGGCTGCACTTTCCTCACGCTGTCAGATCGTGAGGAAAGTACTGCCAAAAACCAGCAGATGTCAGAGCAGGGAACGGCACCGATCATCAGGGTCACTGATCATCAGTGCCCTGATGATCGGTGCCCAGCAGTGCCACACACAAGTTCCGCCCACCTGTGCCCAGCAATGCACCCATCTGTGCCCAGCAGTGCGCCCACCTGTGCCCAGAAATGCACCCACCTGTGCCGCCCACCTGTGTCCAGAAGTGCCACCTACCTGTGCCCAGTAGTGCCACCCACCTGTGCCAACCCACCTGTGCCCACCAGTGCCACCCACCTGTGCCCACCAGTGCCACCCACCAGTGCCCATCAGTGCAGCCCAGCAGTGCTGCCAGTCAGTGCCACCCATCAGTGCCACCAGTCAGTGCCCAGTGGTTGTGCCAGTCAGTGCCCAGCAGTGCCGCCAGTCAGTGCCCAGCAGTGATGTCAGTCAGTGCCACCTATCAGTGCTGTCTATCAGTACCCATTATCAGTGTCGCCTATCAGTGCCACCAATCAGTGCCGCATATCAGTGCCACCCATCTGTGACACCTCATTAGAGCTGCCCATCAGTGCCACCCATCAATGATGCCCAGCAGTGCCGCCGCTCAGTGCCGTCTGTCAGTGCCTCCAGTTGGTGCTATCAGTCAGTGCCGCTTATCAGTGCCCATCATTTCCTGCATATCATGGCATCATCAGTGCCTCCTCATCAACGCTCACCAGTGCCGCCTCATCAGTGCTACCTATCTGTGCCGCCTCATCAATGCCCATCAGTGCTGCCTATCAGTGCAGCCTCACCAACGCACATCAAAGAAGAAATATTACCTGTTTGCAAAATTTTAGAATAGAAGCAAAGGAAACCTTTTATGTTTTTAATTTTTTAAAATGATAAAAATTGCATATCGTTACAGTGTTGCATGACCGCACAATTGTCATTGTTAAGTGCAACAGCACTGAAAGCTGAAAATTGTACTGGGCAGGAAGGGGGTAGAAGTGCCCAGTAGGCAAGTGATTAATTCCAGTGTTGGCACTTTGAAATAAAAAAGTTGGTTTTGTGTTGCAGTTTGGGCACTCGGGCTCACTGCCCTAGAGTATGCCAAACTACAAGTTCCATGAGGCATTGGAAGATTGACAGTTACAAGCATGACTCCCAAAGACAGGGTATGATTGGACTTGTAGTTTCTCAACAGCTGGAGGGCCGCCAGTTTGACACCCTTGCTCTAGAGGCATGGGGAACGGATCCAAATCTGTCTTTTTTAGCAGATTGGATACAGGCGGGTGTAAACAAACAAGATATTAGTTTTATCCCATGTAGGATTAACAAGTAGCAGGAATAATCTTCCTGTTTGTACAGTGTATTTTATAGGCCATAACCATCATTCTCAATTCTTAAGTTTTGTAAGTGGTGTGTGGGCTCAAGGAAAATTCTTATGGCCCTGTGCCCAGTCTGATCGGTTAATTTGTTCATTCACTCATCAAAACCATCCTGGTTGCACTGAAAACAATGTAAGCACAAAGGTTTGATTAATGAACTCATGCTAAAAAAGAAAAAAATGGGGGGGGGATCTTGTTTATCATTTTAATGAAAAAGTTTAGAAAGAGGGGAGTTTATTGTGTTTATTTCAAGTGTATTTTTTTTATCAGTTTCTCATTATTTAAAGTGGAACTAAGCCCCCCTATCCTTTACAGCTTGGGAAGCTGACATCTTAGCTTCTGTTTGACCTGCAGTTACACATGTGATCACTTATGACTAGGGGCGGACTGACAACTCATGGGGCCCCCGGGCAATAGGGGGTCATGGGGCCCCTGTGTCCTTGCCCAAACGCAAAAAAAGCTTATGAAAAAGGTACCAGGGGCATCTCATGGGGCCCCCTACTGACCCCGGGCCCTCAGGCAGTGCCCGAGTTTCCAAATGGTCAGTCCGCCCCTGCTTATGACACTAGCCATTGGATGGTTTGACAGTCCCATTGAGAGCACAAGCAAATGTGACAGTTATCATGACGGCTGTGTTACAGTAAGCATGCTCTCAGAAAAGCCATTCCCCATGGATGCATATGTGCAGTGGCTCTGCGTTAAAGCCCAGCCACCACATACAGTCGGGAAAATAAATATTTGATCCCCTGCAGATTTTGTTAGTTTGCCCACCAGCAAAGAAATGAAGGGTCTGTCATTTTTATCATAGCTGTATTAGAATATCAACCAAAAATCCAGAAAAAACACGTTACAAATGTTATAAATTGAGCAGCAGTTCAGTGAGTAAAATAAGTATTTGATCCCCTACCAACCAACAATAATTCTGGCTCGCACAGACTGGCTATGTGCTCATGTGGTACACAGATTAGCCCTGCCAATTTAAGAAGGTGTTCCTAACGACAACTTGTTATGTGTATAAAAGACACCTGTCCAAAGTATCTCTTTCTTCCATTCACCATCATGACCAAGATCAAAGAACTGTCAAAGGGCATCAGGGACAAGATTGAAGACCTGCACGAGGCTGGAATGGGCTACAAGACCATCAGCATGAAGCTTGGTGAGAAGGAGACAACTGTTGGAGTGATTATTCGCAAATGGAAGAAATACAAAATATTGATCAATCGCCCAGTCTGGAGCTTCGTTCAAGATTTCGCCTTATGGGGTAAGGATGATCATGAAACAAGTGAGGGATTAGCCCAGAACTACACAGGAGGATCTTGTGAATGATCTCAAAGCAGTTGGGACCACAGTCACCAAACTATTGATAACACAATATACCGCCATGGTTTGAAATCCTGCAGCGCCCGCAAGGTCCTCCTTGTCAAGAAGGCACATGTACAGGCCCATCTGAAGTTTGCCATTAAACATCTAAATGATTCAGAGAAGGATTGGGAGAAAGTGCTGTGGTCAGATGAGACCAAAATTTAACTATTTGGCATTAACTCAATTCGCCGTGTTTGGAGGAAAAAAAATGCTGCATATGACCTTAAGAACACCATCCCTACAGTCAAGCACGGAGGTGGAAACATTATGCTTTGAGACAATTTCTTTTCTAAGCGTACAGGTCGACTTTGCCGCATTCAGGGGCCAATGGATAGGGCCATGTATTGTAAAATCTTGATAAGAACCTTCTTCCCTCAGCCAGAACACTGAAGCTGGGTCATGGATGGGTCATCCAGCATGACAATGACCCAAAACATACTGCCAAGGCAATAAACGAGTGGATTCAAAAAGAAGCACATTAAGGTCATAGAGTGATCTACCAGTCTCCAGACCTTAATCCTTTAGAAAATTTATGGAGGGAGCTGAAACTTCGAGTTGCCATGCGACAACCAAGAAACCTTAAGGTTTTCGAGAAGATCTGTAAAGAAGACTGGACCAATATCGCTCCTGAAATGTGTCTGAAGATGGTAACCAACTACAAGAAATGTCTTACCTCTCTGCTTGCCAACAAGGGTTTCTCCACCAAGTACTAAGTCATGTATTACTTGGGGATCAAATAATTATTTTGCTCAATGAACTGCAACTTCATTTATAACATTTGTACCATGTGTTTTTCTGGATTTTTGGTTGATATTCTCTCTATCATTTAAAACACACCTATGATGAAAAAATTATAGACCCTTCATTTCTTTGTAAGTGGGCAAACGTACAAAATCTGCAAGGGATCGAATGCCAGTAGGCTGTAGTGCAGGACACTTGCTCTCTGAAGAGAGACAGTGGTCTCTTTGCAGAGATCAGATAGACCCCTTTGCTGAATCAGATACAGAACTCTCCAATCAGTGGGGAGCATAAGCTTTGTTGATTGCAGAGCTATAGCTCTGACTCGGTAGAAGGCAGGTGACCAATCATCCATAAATTTAACAGACAGTTTGTAAAAACACCTGGTTCTCACCTGTCCATAAATGTCCATGAATGGGACAAAACTGTCCATAAACATACAGAGGCTGGCTTCCCCCTGTAGCCTTCACGGTGGTTTACACTTCCAAGTTCCTACCAAGTGGCATCTCTGCGGACTCTGATGTAAAGGGGAATCTGGGAACCCTGATTTAAGGGGGAACACTGGGAACTCTGATGTAAGGGAGGACTCTGGGAACCCATATTTAAGGGGGAACTCTGATGTAAGGGAGGACTCTGGGAACCCTGATTTAAGGGGGAACACTGGGAACTCTGATGTAAGGGAGGACTCAGCATTCTGGTCTGCAGCTTCCCCCCTTAAATCAGGGTTTCCAAGGCCACCCTTAGATCAGAGTCCTCAGAGTTCCTCCTAACATCAGAGTCCTCAGAGTTCCCCTTTACATTGTAAGGGGGAACTCTGTAGACTCTGATATAAAGGGGTCTCTGATGTAAAGGTGACCTCTGGGGACTCTGGAAACCCTGATATATAGGGAAATGCTGGATATACTGATGTAAAGGGGAGTCTGGGAATTTTGATATAGGAAGGGACTCTGATGTAACACAAGGACTCCTGATCCCTGCACCCCTATACATTATGTTATACAATACATAGTCCTGACCAAGGTGTTCATTGTCCCAACAGTTGATAGTTTTTATGCAGTTCTTCTTTAACCACTTGTTGACTGGTGAACAGTAATTTTACTACTGGCTGGCAGCTTGAGCAGGCACTGCGACGTACCAGTACATCACCCAGCTCATGCGCACTCATCCTGGGGCATGCAGCAGCATGATCTGCAACTGCTGTGTCCAGATTGCAGTGCTCGATATCGAGCCACTGTGATTGGCCCAGACACCACATGATCGCTGTGCGATCACATGTCACTTTGTAAACAACAATCATGAATGGAATCCATTCATGACATCATTGCTTACTACGGTAAAACTCTGAGACTGAACATGTGGAATGTTTTTAGCTAATTTAAACTGAAGGTTCAAAAAATGTGTGAACTTATCTTTTATGTATTTAGATTTTGACATGTATGCTAAGGATCTTTTATTTAAAATGATGACTACTGCTCAAAAATTAGACTGGAATAATGTCCTAAAATATTCCATCTACAGAAAAATACAGAATTTACTGAAGCATTTCAATATCTGTGAACCATTCAGTTTCTTTGGAAATTTTTTTAACCGCAATCTATGAAAACATTTTCAGACGTTTTTGTGATATAACTGTATCCAGCTCCAGTCATGGTACAGTGAAAAAGAAAGAACACCCTGCAGTCATACAATTTCAAGACCTAGTCAAAACATCATTACCATCTCTTGATTTATTGGTTTTGTCACTGTACCAGAACACCCTGCGGGGGATTTGGGATAAATCTGATTGATACATTATACATCTCCTGTATCAGTTACAGTCCTATGAGGATACTATGTACACTGTGCAGGGGATGCCAGGATTATGGTTAGAGTTTTGACATTCAATAGATTCTGTTATTACTCTTCAATACAACATAATTTATTATAAGCTTACTAAAATATTATTAAATAGGAATAGGAGATATTTATTAATTTTATTTTGCAAAATTAGAACTAATCTGTTATGACCTGATGGTGTGGTGGAGTGCCCTGTGTGAATTGTTTCTGATCTACTCTTTGACTAAACATTTTGACAAATGCTTTGGGCAATTTATTATGGAAATCTGCCCCTCCAGGGCTCACCCTTTTTTCTAAAGCTGAACTGCAGGCTGATATAAAAAATCACCAATGAATGTAGTTAAAATAAAAATTTTATAATATATTTCTTAAAAATATAGTTAAATGTGTTTTAAATGCAACTGGTAAAAATACCTGAATTGGTCTATCAGCCTCCTATGTACAGCAGCACTTGGGGCCATTAAGGTGTCCTGAATTAACATGTGCAAAACATTTGTGTATACACTATATACACAAATGTTTTGCCTTTCAGTTAATTAACACCTTCTCCCCTAGCCTATAGCAGATTGATGGCCGGGCGTGACGCTCCTCCTTCTGAGTGGACATCATATGAAGTCCTGTCAGAAGGCGTTGCTCACACGGGGCTGCACAGCAGTGTGATCTGCCGTGTTCATGTGACACAGACGATGACAGATCACTATGCTGCAGATCACATGAAAATTGTATACAATGGATGGCTTCCTTTCATGCCATCCATAGTATACAATTTTTTTGTTAGCTGTGATTGGTCACAGCAGTCACATGGTACAGACCATCTGGACCATGTGATTAGCTTTGGCCAGTTACAGCTAATCAAAACTAAAGGCTAAACAAAAGACTGAATTAATCTGTTTCATTCAGTAAAAATGGTTGCTAATATCAAGTACATTGGTATAAGCAATCATAATGTGTAAAAAAAATAAAAATTCATGATTACTTGCCCACAATGTTACTGGCAAACACAAATGCTCCTGCGCTTGGGGATGGACTCAATGTAGGCTAGGACCAAATCATGAATGTCCTGGAATAAGCACACCTTGCTACCTTCAATAGACTGGGGAAATCCAAATATACTGAATGGAGAAAGAAAAAACAGAGGGCGCACCGGCCTAGTGCATTACCATAAAAAATGTTTAATAAGAGATAAAAATAGGTATTGTACTCACAAACGACAGTAAAATCAAAGGCACATCAATAAAGAACAGCTTGGTCAAAACCGTGCTACGTGACTGTCCGCAATAGGGAGTGTAAACATCCAATAGGCTAACGCGTTTCGAGGACTTGCCTCTTCCTCTTGCTCTGAAATAGTTTCTGGTGAGTTTTATTTGAATTTGGAGGAGTCTGCACATATGAAATCACAACTGGTGTGGTTTCAGAAGACACTTGTGTTGGACTTTTAAGTGGTGTTTGCTTATAATATTGGACAAAATGTAATTCACAGTGGTGATTTAAGAGGACTATTTTTTGTTTGTATTGCTTTTTGTATAATTTTTTGGTTATATCACAGCGCTACTAGTGACTATTATATTTGGTTGCACTAATGAATATTAATCTGGGTTAGATTAATCACAGCCGAATTGCTGTGTACTGGGAAGGGGGAGCAGGGCAGAAGAACTGGACGTGATACGCACATCCTGTGTACAATGATGACCTTTTCTTTGGGCTTGTGTAGCAAATCCAAAGTCTGTAACTAGTTAAAATAGAATTGAAAGGCAAAACATTTGTGCATATTTAAACAAAAAACATTATAAATACCCCTTTTTTTAAGTGATCACATAATCTCTGTTCTCCGCTGCATAAGGAGCTTAGAGAGGTGGGGGTGGAAAAACAGCAGTACACTGACCTTCCCAGTGAATAACTGTGCAGGGAGGGGGTGGGGGTTGTCAGCACAAGTCTGATCATTGGGGGACAGGCAGGCTGTTCTCCCAGCACAGCCATAAAACTGACCACACTGGGATGGATATGCTTCTATGACATGTGTGGTCAGTTTGAAATAGAAGAGCAGGAGGGCTGGCAGAAACACCAGGGGGAAGCTTTACTAAAACTGGAGCAATCAGAATCTGGTGCAGCTGTGCATTGTAGCCAATCAATTTCTAACTTCAGCTTGTTCAATTAATCTTTGGCAATAAACCTGGAAGCTGATTGGTTTCTATTCAGAGTTGTATCAGATTGTGAACTCTCCAGTTTCTAGTAAATAACTCCCCAGGTATTTCACACAAAGGAAGAAGTACAAAGAGAGCAGGATACTTTTTAACACAAGTACATGATACAACAGACATATCAGGAATATGAAATGACTGAGTAACATATTCTTTAATTAACGTTCTCAAGACAAGGGACATTTTGACTAAGTGTTAGTAACCCTAGGTTCACATCTGTGTGGGTGGTGCTGCTGCAGATCCACACGAAAATCCGTGCAGCCGCACCACATGCACAGAGAAATGCGGACCCGCAGGCGGGTGCCATTAATTCTAATGGCATGCCGCCCGCACTGGGAAACGCAACCATACTGGGAACCGAGGTTCCCATGCGGGCTGCGTTTTCAAAAGAAGAGCAGGGATTTCCTCCCTGCGTGAAACGGGAGTCCCAAATGAATGGGCTCTTGTGCCCGTGCAAAACGCGGCCCGCACGGCCGCATATATGTGAACCAGGGGTGAGGGTAACTCAAAGGCCTCATGCACACTGGAGTTTTCAGAATAAAAAAAGTATTAAAAAGCTGTGTTTTTGCATATGCATTCATGCACATTCATATTAATGCGGGTTCCCACATCTGGCATTAATGTATTCTGTTGGCCAGAATTCTGGCAATTAAAATAGATTAACATGGGAATGAGCGCTACTGCATGTTAATGCAAGCTAATGTGCTTTTCTATGCTCAAAAGCTCCTCTCCTCAATGCACAAGTGATGTTTTTTTCCTGCCTGTAAACTCCTCTGCTACTAAACTCCTGAAAACGCCTATATTGTGAATGGACACATAGGCTAACATGGAGAGGAGTTAACAGGCAGGGAAAAATAAAAGCTCAAAACAGCTCAAACTCCCATAGGAGCAGCGTCTTTGAGCTGCAGTGTGCATGAGGCCTACCTATTCTTAAGAGTGTTCCTTCCCCCTCCTCCTACCTACCTACACACCCTGTATAAAAATATTTGTGTACTTATCTTTTAAGCTGATCCAGTCACGTGATTCAGAAGCTCCAGTTCCCCTAAGTATTGGAGACCTCCAAATCGAGCTGTCAACCATAGACTCCAATGGCTCCTCCATTGTCATGCTCCCTCCCCTTCCCAGCAGCAGCCACTCACTAGGAGCTGGAGCTGCTGGATCATGTCAATGGATTGGACTAAATACACTGCTTAAGGAACACTTTTTAATCAGAGTATAGCATCAAGTCATGTAGAAACACACACAAGAGGGCGCAGACTCATCGTGCATTACCTTCATAAAATTTAATCAAATGTCAAGAGACAAAAACACACTCACAAACGCATGGAAACAGCAGGCATGTACAAGAAATACAGACTTAGAAGGCCCGTCCCATCTCGGGACCGTCTGATAGGAACTCCCTTCTTCAGAGCTGAACCTAACAAGTGTTTTTTTCTGCGCGCTATCTATTCATTTTTAACAAGTGTCCTCTTTGCCTTTAAATGACCAAGGGATACCCGGCCCTCCCCTCCAAGCATGGAGCAATGGGCGGGATCAGAGCAGGTCTGCCCCTATGAACCTTGGACACCATAGCATACATAAAACATATATGATAAAAAACATGATATTAAACCATATATAATAGAATAGAATCTGCTCCTTTGTGCAAGGAGAAACAGGATGAGCACTGCCAGAGCCCTACAAAATGACCTCCAGCAGGCCACTGGTGTGAATGTCTCTGACCAAACAATCAGAAACAGACTTCATTTGGGTGGCCTGAGGGTCCAACATCCTCTAGTGGGCCCTATGCTGACCACCCTACACCATAGAGCTCAATTGGCATTTACCATTGAACACCAGAATTGGCAGGTCCACCACTGGCGCCCTGTGCTTTTCACAGATGAGAGCAGGTTCACATGTGACAGACGTGAAAGGGTCTGGAGAAGCCATGGAGAACATTATGCTATCTGTAACATCGTGATGGTGAGTCAGTGATGGTCTGGGGAGGCATATTCATGGAGGGATGCACAGACCTCTACAGGCTAAACAATGGCACTTCTGTTAGGTATCGGGATGAAATCCTTGGACCCACTGTCAGAGCCTACACTGGTGCAGGTGGCCCTGGGTTCCTCCTGGTGCACATCAATGTCCAGCCTCATGTGGTGAGAGTATGCAGGCAGTTCCTGAAGGATGAAGGAATTGATACCAATGAATGGCCCCTACACTCACCTGACTTAAATCCAATAGAACACCTCTGGGATATCATGTTTTGGTCCATCCAACGCTGCCAGGTTGCACCTCAGACTGTCCAGGAGCTCAGTGATGCCCTGGTCCACATCTGGGAGGAAATACCCTAGGAGACCATCTGTTGTCTCATTAGGAGCATGCTCCGACGTTGTCAGGCATGCATACAAGCATGCGGAAGCCATACAAACTACTTAGTACCATTTTGAGTTGCTGCAATAAAATTTCAGCAAAATGGACTAGACTGCTGCATCATTTTTTCACTTTGATTTTGATTTTTTTTTTCAGTCCTCTGTAGGTTGATAATTTTCATTTCCATCAAACGATGGGGCATCCTTACATTCCTAACACATTACCCATTCCATATCTGTATACATATCCAGCATAATATTTTTCCTAATTGAGAACTTTTGTGTTTTCAAAGTGTTCCTTTGGTTTTTTTTAGCAATGTATAAGTAAAGTACACCAATTTTTTTTCTTATAGTGTATGCATGATAGCTAGGAGGAGAGGGAAAGGAACATTTTTAGGAATAGTTAGAGTTAGTCTTATCTTTCAATTTAACCACTTTACGCCTGCTCACAGTACATTTACTGCAGGTGGGCAGCACTGGCAGGCTGGAGCATGTACATGTAGGTCATTCAGTCTGTTCCGGGTTAGGGGCGCACAGCTTCCGTGACCACCTGAGTCCACTGGACACAGAGGATTGTGGCTCCTGGTACCCAGCCACTTTGATTGCTATACAATGTCATTCATAACAGCTGTGCTTCCTATAGAATGATGCTGTGATTGGCCCACAGCTATCGCATGGAACCTAGGCAAATCACAGCACCCTGTACTATGTGATTATCTGTAGCCAATCACAGATCACTAGTAATCACAGCTGTTATGGATGTAACCCATTGCTGTTACAGTGATCATAATTGTAACAGCAAAGTGTTAAAAATCAATTTTTAAATTAATATCCCATAGTTTACAGACACTATAACTTTCACACAAACCAAAGACATGTAGCAAAATACATTTGAGCCTACATTTATAAAGAAATTTGATTTTTTAGTTTTTATAGGATGTTTTATAACTGAATGTATAAAAATATTTTTTTTCAACATTTTTGGTCTTTTTTTCAGTTATATAATAAAAATTCAAAAAGTCAGTGGTGATCAAATACCGCCAAAATAAAGCTCCATATGTATGAAAAAAATTATATAAATTTAATTTGCTTATAGTGTTGCATGACTGCACAAATGCCAGTTAAATTAGCACAATGCTGAATAGCAAAAAATGGCCTTGCCATCAAGGGGGTAAAACCTTCCGGAGGTTAAGTGGTTAAAGTGACACTAAACTTTGGTTTGAAAAAAATCTATCCAAGAAAGTATTTTATCCAGGCAAATAAAAAATTACCCCTTGCCGTTGGGCTGTGCTCACACTGCAAGGGTTAGTTGCTTACTTATGTCTATTGGAACAATAAAGGAAGATTTACCTACCTGATCCAATCTTCCCTACAGCTAGACCAATCTCTACAGTATCTGCACCCCCACGTTCCACCGGTCTAGATTCCTAACGTCATCAAGGCCAGAGAAGGGTCCATAGCCATGCACTAGAAATGAGGACATTGAGGGACAGTCCACTGTCAGATCGTGGGGGAGCACCATCTACCAGAGGATCAGGTAAGTAAAACTGTTTCTCCTCTCTCCTAGACAAAATGAGCTATTAACCTTTGCAGTTGCAGCCCCACTACAAAAGAATCATTTTATATTTGCCCAGAGTTGTATTTTAACTCAAAAACATTTTTGCTGCTTTGATCTGACTTTGTGTTAAAGGGTGGTTACAATCGCTCTCTATGGTCCCACTGTATGTAGGAATGTAGCCACCCTCTTTTACTTGCACCCAAGATGGACTAGGGACTATGGATTTGAAGATTTGTAGTGGGCAGAGAGTTGTGTACATGACTGCAACTAATGCACACTGCTTGTTCCAAAGAAACAGAAGTCAGGGGGAAAAGGAGAGTCTCAGGAGCTCACAGAGGCTGTTACAAGGAGGCAAAGAAACAATTTAATGAAAACTAGATTATAGGGCCACCAAATAGTGGAGGTATATGAATTATTTTTGGAGAATAAAGATATTGTTTATGGCCATCTCTAAAAGGCGTACTGAAGATATAAAGGGGTAAACCCCCTCCCCCTGGCAAATAGGAAGAGATGATGACATTAATTTAACCCCTATCCTTTCTGATGGGGGCAATGAGCAAACATTTCCCTTTAAGCCCCATAATACACCCAATTTCCTGGAACAAACAGATTAATTAAACTCTGATGATCAGCTAACCATGAAAGAAATCCAGGCGTGAATACTTCTGACAATATAGTAACTGACAGGGAGAAGGAAGGTCAATTGTTGTAAGTCTTTCGCTGGGCTTGGACACAATCCTGCATTCCTGAACTGATAGGCAGTGACAGGGTACACCGTGGATGTTATTTCTCACCAGATTCTTGACTTGTCAACATAATTATTTTAATTCAACTACTTCCCACCAGTGGACATCTTACAGATAATTCACACTGCTTACAATGTTGCAAAAAGTAAATCAATACTAAACAGTTCCAGTAAAACACCAGTATTTCTATGGACTTAAAAAATACTCCTCATAATCCTATTAAATAAGTTGTGCTAAATACAGTAAATGACTAGGCATGCAGAGCTCAAGCCAAACAAATATGTAAGGCATGCCGGTTGGTGATAAAAAAAATGATTCTGGTAATATGTACAGAATAGAAAAGCTTTATAGACCGTTAACAATAAAACAAACAAACATGTTTTTATTTACTAAACAGATTGGAAAACATTATACAGAGTAGAAATACAGAGTTGTGACAGTATTACAATATCAATTTCAATGTACAAAAGTGCCCTCTACTGGACAGTAAAGAGAACACAGCATAATAACAAATGCTGTAGAAATTTCCTAGGATATTGAACACAATATAAGAAACATAAACCACATACACCAAGAATAAAAAATTGATGTATGGTAACCCAAAATGTCTTTATTAGATAATCAGGGGAATCCATAAAGAGTGTCAATAGATAGATAATACTTGTATAGTGCACACAATTGGCAGTAACACTCCTCTACAATGCAGCTCAGTAGCATTGTATTTTATGTTTTATAGCCAGCCTGTTTTTATCCATTACAAATCCAGTCCCTGTCATGTCATGTATGTCCATAAGAGTATGCTTATGCTCTGCTTAAATGACAACACACCCCAACAAAAACCTTTTTTCTTTGTAACATGGTTTTTAGACCTGTTCTTGGGATGCTGATTCAAAAAAATTTAATTGGCTAGACTGCATTTGCTCTAGTTTCTTAGTTATGATTGAATTTATAAAATTTTTAGTCAGTTTTTCAAAAGATCTTGCCGATCAACTTGTTTTTCTGTTACCTAGTTTGTGTTTTTGCATACAAGTTAGCAGATATAGTGGGAGCGTTTGCATACTTCCAGCTGTAATTTTACATCAGAAGCATTGGATTCTAAAGTATTATTAACTGTATTCTAGTTATGATCGTATAAGAGGTGTGTGCCACCCATATGGTTTCATTTCTGCAGATCGAGCACTGTAGAGGTTATAGCTACTTTTGTATGTGTTTCTTTCATACCACATGGAGATTAAATCAAATATTACATTAGCCACCTCCCGCCCGCCATATAAGGAAATCATGGGAGGTCGGCGGTTCTCTTGTTCTGGGACGACATCATATGACATCCTCCCACTCTAACCGCGCGTGCCCCCGGGGGTGTGCAGCGCGGCCATCAGTGGTGCGCTGTGTCCCTGGGACACAGCAGATTACCAATCAGTGGAAAGAGCTGATGACTTTGGCTCTGTCATGTGATCAGCTGTATCCAATCACAGCTGATCGCATGTAAATAAGGAAATGCCGGTTATCGGCATTCCTCTCCTCACGAGCTGTCATGTTGACAGCTCGTGAGGAGAGGAGAGCCAGTAATTGGAATTCTTCAGAGGGGACATCTACACTGATCATCAGGGCACTGATGATCAGTGTAGCCCAGGGGCGGACTGACCATTTGGAAACTCAGGCACTGCCCGAAGGGCCGGGGTCAGTAGGGGGCCCCATGAGATGCCCCTGGTACCTTTTTCATAGGCTTTTTTGAGTTTGGGCAAGGAAAAAGGGGCCCCATGATCCCCTATTGCCCAGGGGCCCCGTGAGTTGTCAGTCCACCCCTGGTGTAGCCCCATCAGTGCCACCTGGCAGTGTCAATCAATGCCACCTGTCAGTGCCCATCAATGCCACATATCAGTCACTACCAGTGCACATGAATGCCACATATCAGTGCCCATCTGAACTGCCTTTTAGTGCCACCTATCAGTACCAGTCAGTGCCACCTATCAGTGCCAGTCAGTGCTGCCTATGAGTGTGCCAATCAGTGCCACCTATCCGTGCCAGTCAGTTCTGCCTATCAGTGCCCATTAGTGCCACCTATCAGTGCTGCGTATCAGTGCCATATATGAGTACTGCCTTTCAGTGCCTGTCAATGCCTATCAGTGCCACCTACCAGTGCCTCCTCATTAGTGCCCATCAGTGCCACCTGTCAGTGCCCATCAGTGCAGCCTCATTAGTGCACATCAATGAAGGAGAAAAATTACTCATTTACAAAATTTTAGAACAGAAACTAAGAAAAAACTTTTTTTAAAAACAATTTTCAGTTGTTTTTGGTTTGTTTAGCAAAAAATAAAAAACCCAGAGGTGATTAAATACCACCAAAATAAAGCTCTATCTGTCTCAAAAAAAGCTACACTCAGTGAAGAGTGCTGGGAGCTGACTGGAGGAGCACACTTACCTTCACACCTTTTTCTACATAGCAATGGTTTAACCACTTGTCCTTCTGAGGATTTACCCCCCTTCCTGACCAGGCCATTTTTTGTGTTACGACACTGTGTTACCTTAACTGCAATGCTGCACCCAAACTAAATTTACGTCCTTTTTTTCCAATGAATTGAGCTTGCTTTTGGTGATATTTGATCACCTGTTCGTTTTTTATTTTTTGAGCTATAAGAAAAAAAAAAGACTGACAACTTTGAGAAAAAAAACAATATTTTTGACTTTTGCTATTAAACATGTCCAGTAAAAAAATTTTAAAAATCTAATTTCGTCTTAAATTTTGGCCAAAATATATTCTGCCACATGTCTTTGCTAAAACAAATCCCAATACGTGTAAATGAATTGGTTTATGTGAAAGTTATAATGTCTACAAATGGTGGCATATATATTGGGATTTTATTTTTTTACTAGTAATGGCGGTAATCAGCAACTTATAGCAGGACTGTGGTGGACGTTCTGACACTGGGGGGAACTGACTTGGTGTCACTGACATCCCCAGTGACACCAATACAGTGATCAGAGCATAAAAAAAGCACTGACACTGTACTAATAGCACTGGGCAGGAAGGGGTTAACATGAGGGTAGCTCAAAGGGTTAACTGTGTGCAGGGAGTGTTTTACTAGGGGGCGGTGTCTGTGTGCTTCACTGTAAGCACACTGCTTTGGATGGCTGTGCTGTCCCATCATGCCTCTGCCTTTGGGAGTCATGCTTGTAACTGTCAGTTTTGCAATGCCTCATGGAACTTGTAGTTCTACAACAGCTGGAGGGCCACAGTTGCCCACCCTGCCCTAGAGTGTAAAAAAAACCTGATAACTTTGGCACAGGTGTGTACAACCTGCTGCCAGAAGCCTGTTAAAATCTCAATCAACTGGACTTATCTTGGTGCCTGGGAAGAACAGATTGTGTGTTAGACTCCATTTACACCAATGTGTTTTAGTGCTTTTTGCAGAAACGTACTACAGTCCATTAAACATGGTTCCGGTGGAACATGTTCACATCTATGCTTTTTTGAGCTGCTGTGCTTTTGGAGAGTCAGAAATGCAGCATTTTTGCTACAATAGAGTTCAATGAAGAAGCTGTTGAAATACATAGCAGTGCGTTTTTGCCGCGTTTTGAATTTTTATTCTGTCCAGCAACAAAAAAAAAATTGCACTTTAACCTCCCTGGCGGTATGATTCCTTCCGATTTTTTGTGCTGAAAGCGGTACCATTTTTTCGCATGGAAATAGTTTTTTATTGTAGGCTGTAATTTTTAGGAAAATTTCCCCACAAATCATTATCACTCAATTCTGTAAGTGGTTCTGATTTACTATCGCTGTTCTCTAGCCGGTCTAAAACCGCTTTTGACGTAAAGGAATGCTTTTTGGACGCCATGGACTTTTCTAAGTTTCCAGGCAGAAAGAACAGACAAAATGCAGGCAGGGCACAGGACAAAGCACTAGGGACAATATGTATGTGAAATGGGATGAAACAGCAATGTTTTACTATTTAAAATTGAAAAAAAAAAATGACATTTTTTAAATTTCCCGCCGCCGGCGGCGCCCGTACGTCCCGTTGTCACGGGGACCGGAACACAAGAAACCGGATCTCCTCCGGCATCGGCCGGAGGAGATGGCCGGGGACGCTGCAGGGGACACATCGTGTGAACGAAGGACAAGGTAAGTGCTGCAGGGACCCCCAGAGCAGCGCCGCATGGTAAGCCCGAGTGTAGCTCGGGGTTACCGCTTGCGGTATAGAAATTCTACCCCGAGCTACACTCGGGAAAACCTGCCAGGGAGGTTAAACAAACCACAGTAAAAACGCATCAAAAACGTGTAGAAAAAAAACAAAACAAACTGCAAAAAACACTGGAGAAAGCATCAAACGCAAAATGCATATATGTGAATGGAGCCTAAGCCTGGGTTCACATACGTGCGACTCAGTATATCGCATGTGATTGGCACAGGAACCGCACTGCATTCCTGTGCAAATCACATGTAATTTGTTTGCGGTGTGATTGGAGACATACATTTTGGATGGCTCTATTTGCACCGCATCAAAATAGGCCTGGGCAAGAAGGGGTTATAAGCAGGGGCAGACTGACCATTTGGAAACTCTGGCACTGCCCGAGGGCCCATGGTCAGTAGGGGGCCCCATGAGATGCCCCTGGTACCTTTTACATAGGCTTTTTTTAGCTTGGCCAAGGACACAGGGGCCCCATGATCCCCTATTGCCCGGGGGCCCCATGAGTTGTCAGTCCGCCCCTGGGTATTAGTGCCCTGTAGGCTGGTGGTTAAACTAGGACTGGAACTGTCCGTCTACAGGCTCCTCTTCCGTCCTATCACACACTCCCAGCCTGGCACGCGCTGGTCACTCTTCCAACTCCCGCGAGATCCCAGGCTCCGCTTCCATACAAGGACATGTGTCAGCCGATGTCTCACAGACGTCACCCCCCCTGGAATGTGTCCCGCCCTCTGATGTGGAATGTACCACCCTCACACCTGGGGGGAGCCTAGCCCTATGTTCATACACCAGGATTGTATAGGTCACTTGTGTCCCCTGTGTACATTATACTAACTATAAACGCGTTACAGACGAGCTCCGGCGCCTCGTAGAAGAAGTATAATCCTTGGTGGAGGGGTTCGATGACCCCCCGGGGGGGAGTGGTTAGCTCCATCCGCTCCCCGTGGCGAGTAATGCGGAAGTGACTGTGTGGAGGAGTGTCTGTGAGGGGTGTTGGTCGGGGCTGTGAGGTGATTCCGTTTGTGTGGGAGAAGAGAGCAGTCAGCCGCTTGTGTGCCCCATTCTGTGTAGGGTGAGTATTACGGTAGGTGAACAAGACGTGTGCGGGGGGATGAGGCCGGCGTACGAGGAATATACATGTGTGTGAGAGGAGGGATAGGAGGGCCGGGGTGTCACTCCTGTACCTGGCCTACAGGGGCCGCGCCCAGCACACAGGGCCGGGTGTGCTCATCACCTACACAGACCTGACACGCCGGGGGGCTGGGACTTGCAGTACTACACCTGGGCCATGGCTGTGTGTGGATGGCGGGCCATCACTTTCTGTAGCATGGTGTGACCCATAGACTGTAATGTTGGATGGTCCAGAGACTGTACTGTGGGGTGATCTGCATGATACAGAGACTGTACTGTGGGGTGATCTGCATGATACAGAGACTGTACTGTGGGGTGATCTGCATGATACAGAGACTGTACTGTGGGGTGATCTGCATGATACAGAGACTGTACTGTGGGGTGATCTGCATGATACAGAGACTGTACTGTGGGGTGATCTGCATGATACAGAGACTGTACTGTGGGGTGATCTGCATGATACAGAGACTGTACTGTGGGGTGATCTGCATGATACAGAGACTGTACTGTGGGGTGATCTGCATGATACAGAGACTGTAATGTGGGGTGATCTGCATGATACATAGACTGTACTGTGGGGTGATCTGCATGATACAGAGACTGTAATGTGGGGTGATCCATAGACTGTAATGTGGGGTGATCTGCATGATAGAGAGACTGTACTGTGGGGTGATCTGCATGATACAGAGACTGTACTGTGGGGTGATCTGCATGATACAGAGACTGTACTGTGGGGTGATCTGCATGATACAGAGACTGTAATGTGGGGTGATCTGCATGATACATAGACTGTAATGTGGGGTGATCTGCATGATACATAGACTGTACTGTGGGGTGATCTGCATGATCCATAGACTGTAATGTGGGGTGATCCATAGACTGTAATGTGGGGTGATCTGCACGATAGAGAGACTGTACTGTGGGGTGATCTGCATGATACAGAGACTGTACTGTGGGGTGATCTGCATGATACAGAGACTGTACTGTGGGGTGATCTGCATGATACAGAGACTGTACTGTGGGGTGATCTGCATGATACAGAGACTGTAATGTGGGGTGATCTGCATGATACAGAGACTGTAATGTGGGGTGATCTGCATGATACATAGACTGTAATGTGGGGTGATCTGCATGATACAGAGACTGTAATGTGGGGTGATCTGCATGATACAGAGACTGTACTGTGGGGTGATCTGCATGATCCATAGACTGTAATGTGGGGTGATCCATAGACTGTAATGTGGGGTGATCTGCATGATACATAGACTGTACTGTGGGGTGATCTGCATGATCCATAGACTGTAATGTGGGGTGATCCATAGACTGTAATGTGGGGTGATCTGCATGATCCATAGACTGTACTGTGGGGTGATCTGCATGATCCATAGACTGTAATGTGGGGTGATCCATAGACTGTAATGTGGGGTGATCTGCATGATACATAGACTGTACTGTGGTGTGATCTGCATGATACCGAGACTGTAATTTGGGGTGATCTGCATGATACCGAGACTGTAATGTGGGGTGATCTACATCATACAGAGATTGTAATGTTGGATGATCTACATCATACATAGACTGTAATGTTGGATGATCAATAGACTGCACTGTGGAATGATCTACATCATACATAGACTGTACTGTGGGGTGATCCATAGACTGCAATGTTGGATGATATACATAATAGACTGTACTGTTGTCTGTGGTTGGCTCAGTGATTACAGTAAAGCAGGGGTGGGCAACAGTGGCCCTCCAGCTGTTGTAGAACTACAAGTCCCATGAGGCATTGCAAAACTGACAGTTACAAGCATGACTCCCAAAGGCAGAGGCATGATGGGGCTTGTAGTTCACCAACAGCTGGAGGGCCACAGTTGCCCACCCCTGCAGTAAAGCATTGCTGGGAGAAGTCTGGGATCTGCAATCTTTAATACTGGGTACAGGTACTGCTATCAGAAAAGTCCCTGTATAATCAGAACTGCTCATCACCATGCTTGGTCTGGG
Organism: Staurois parvus; assembly: GCF_062004578.1. Lineage (NCBI taxonomy): Eukaryota > Metazoa > Chordata > Amphibia > Anura > Ranidae > Staurois > Staurois parvus. The sequence goes on along the minus strand of NW_028317811.1, from coordinate 2,602,488 downwards.
TATTGAAACTGAAGGATCAGCTTGACAGCCAGGCAGTTAGCATTGCAAAAAGAGATGACATAATCAGGAGCTTCCATGTTTCTATTGGAAGAGGCTTCCTTTAAAACAGAAGTAGGGCTTTTTTCCCCTTACCTAGGTGGATGCAGTATCGCCCCCCCCCCGGCTCTGAGGCCCCTTTCACACGGGCGTTCCATATGTCCGTTTAGTGATGAAAAACGGACACCCATGTATTTTATGGACTAGCGGATGTAAACGGATAATCATCTATTTACATTCGTTAATGTCCGCATCCGTTAACATCCATTTTTTTCTTCCGTTTAACAGAAACCCCGGAACAGACAAAAAATGGCTGTAAATGTATGAAAAATGGATGTAAACGGATAGGAACTGATGAAAAACTGATGTTAACTGACCTGGGTTTTTTTTTCTTGGGAAAAAAGTGACTGAAATGAAAAAAATGGAACGCCCATGTGAAAGGGGCCTAAGTGTGAGAACTCAACGTTCACTTGACCGCTGAGTTCTCACAGCCGCTCTGAGCAGAGATCGTCCCATAATGTGATCGTTCGTACACAGCTTTTGAGAGCTGACCACGACAGTTCATGCAAAACTATCCAAAGGGACAAACATGAAAATTTTTCTTGTACATTACCAGAACGAATAATTTTTGTTTAATCAGTACAGTATTTTTCCATAAAAAATCCGGAGACCAAAACCGCACATCCTCAGAAACAAAAGAATACATTATATTACAATACATTACATCACTTTTGAAATTGTATTCTGTCATATGAGAATTTCTGTAATTTTAGTAACCTCTTCATTTTCAATATGAGACTAGCATGCAAAAAAAAGAAAAGGAAGATCTTTCGTCGGATATTTTCATTGTGTGTATGAGGCTTTAGACAGTCCATACACTATGCAATCTTCTTTCCTTCAGTCACAGGAATCCCTCCCACTGCGCTATTGTGTTCTGCAGGTTGGGTGCACAGGGAGCCTTTCCCACTGGCCCAATGCAAAATATAGTGATCACTGCTGGTGGCTATAGCTGCTGACAGTGATCGAAATGAAAAACCTGACAGGCTGGTTGTACTGCAGTCAATCGATAGATTCACTTTAGTACAACCAGCCTGCCCACAGATGAATCATAATTCACCCGGTTCCTGCTGAACTGGCTACATTTCTATGTCCAACCTTACTGTGTGGCCCCAGCAGACAGTAGTCTTTGTGTTCCTTACCTAAATCAATGAAGAAAAATTATTCATTGGCCTGGCCTCTAGTACTTAATTGATTTTGTTTTTTTCCACACGCTCTTACTTTTTTCTATGCTTTCCATCTCTCCTTTTTCATGTTTTTGCTCTTTGATGTTTTATAATGGATCTTGCGAAGAGAAAGATCAAAAGTGGCACAATTTATTTTTTTAGAGAGCACAAATATGGGAGCATTGATTTGTAAAGGGGCTGTCATAGCAGAGATCGCTAGCAGTCTCAAGTAATGTGTCTTCTGTTGATGAATGTCTGCTGTAGCATGGCTGCAGTCTCTGATAGTTTTCTGTAGCTTTACAGAATTATATAATCTTTTAGATGCTGTTTGTTGAAATAATATTTTCATAAATGGCTGCATTGCCATATTTGTTATAAAAAGTTTGAATCAAAGTTGAAACACTTTCTTTATAAATGTATTGATACAGTTGTATCCATGATGACTGAATATACTGTATATATGTAGGCTTTCTCTAAATTGCCTGTTGCTGGTTAATCAGAATGTAACACATTGGGCATCACAGCACTAGTTTCCTTCCTCCGTCTTCCGGATTTGTTAGACATAACATGATCTTGAACATGCAGGCTCGTACAAAGGAAAACATTTTCAACATTTTACCCAAGTCTGTGTTCTCTTCCAGTTAGTAAACCTTTTTGAAAATAAACCGCTCTTGTTGGACATAAACAGTAAACTGCAAAGTATTTTTGCTTTTATTGAATTCCACAAAAGAATCCCGGATGCAACAGAATATAAACTGTAGTGGTTGTAAGAAATGCTTTAAAAATTCTCCAAATCAATTGCAGATGTTCCTGACTGAGGGGATTGCACAACCAAAGCTGGACTTTTTCAGGCTCCAAATGTTTTCTCTTATTGAAGAATGTCTTGTACATATTGCTTGTGTTGTTAACTAACTGCAAACAGCAGTTAACTACATTAGGATCTATTCTGTGTAATTACTAGTCTAGTCATGTCAGGAAGTCTATTGTGTTTTGTCTTTTTTGTTGTTCCACACCCTTTTCAGTTAGAGGCTATCCAGTCTTGCAAGTTATTTTTCAGTAAAAGAGAGTGTAGTATACTGTGTAGACAAGTAGTTGATTTGGTAAACCTTATTGTTTATATACCAAGAACATGTGTTCACTGCTCTGGACAGGAGCATGTTTAAGATCTCAGTACAGCTACTCTCAGGAATTTGCAGGCTCTCGTTTATCAGCTTGAAAAGCTCTTGTGAAATTTTATTTTTAAAATATGCCTGTCACAAGCCTAATGCAACATCAGTTATGTTCATGAGTGCACTCTGCTTAGTCCTAGATTGTAAGCTTGAAAGAGCAGGGCCCTCGATCCCCTCATGTTTTGCATTTTATTGGTATTGTTCTGTCACATGGTCTGTCCCCCTTTATAATGTACAGCGCTGAGCGAACTATTGGCGCTTTATAAATACTGTATAATAATAATAATAATAGTGTCCTGAAAATCACTTAGTTGTCCTCTTGTTACCACTCTTGTTTAAAAAAAAAAAAACTCCAAAAGTTTACTTTTTCTTAGCCAGTAGGTCATGTAAACATTACTATCAGCTGGAGTCAGTATTTGGAAATTATAGTGCTCAATATTTGTAAATACACACCCACCAGGTAAAAAAGGCTATGTACCCGCTATGAAATACAGTAGCTTTTCACTATTGTTGCAGAAAACTCAAAGTATTTCACACACAAAAATAACTATAAGGCCTTGTTCACACTAGTGCGATTATATATGCAACCTGAGTTGCACAGAATTGCGTGACAGGGGAAATCACCTTGTTTTCAATTATGTCTGCTCACTACAATGTGACTCAGAATGGAGTGATTTTGGAAAAGGATCCTGTATCACTTTGGTGGTGTTTCTAGAGCAATTTTGGTCCCATAGAATATACAAACTTTATCAAAGTTGCATCACATAATCGCCCTAAAAGTCAGATCAAAATCTTATTGCAGCAGTGTTAGCCTAACAGTTATCGCGCTGTAACATTATTTTGAATACATTTAGTGTAGAAAGTTTATTGGCTAACTTTAAGCGGAGCTCCACCCAAAAAGGAAAGTCCTGCTCTCCATGAGGAATTGGCACCTTTGGGGAGTGGGTACTCAATTTTGACAGGTACCCGCTCTCCCACTGTGACCACCTTGGCGATCGGAAGCAAAAGTTGTCCACCCTCCCTGTAGTCTTCTGGGACATGGGACCATTCATAAGGCGCAGCACTACCCGCGCATGCGCAGTGGGCACATGGCTGTGAAGCCACAAGCTGTCACAGTCGGGTGACCACACTTAAGGTGCTGGGAAGCAACAGTGGCTGGTGAAACCGGCTGCGGTGAGTACACCGCAGGATTGCAGAACAGGTGAGTGGCTGTTTTTAAATAGTCAGCAGCTACTGTTTTTTTGTAGCTGCTGACTTTTATTTTTTGTAGCTTTGACTGGAGCTCCTCTTTACGTTATTAAGGATTAAACCTTTTGGGACCTTCCTGGGGTTCCTTCCTAATAATAAGCACTACTTTCAGTTGAATAGTGACATAGCTGTGTTTCAAGCCACAGACCACCTGAAAAGGAAATTTATATTATATTATATATATATATATAATTTATTTTTTTTTTTTTGCAAGCATGATTGTATATACAAGTGACCCTGTGCTAACCGCATCACTTTAAAATGGTTGTAAACCCTTACCTATACCCAGTGAAGTAACGGGCCTTAAGTGATACACAGATTAAACAAATCCTCCTACATAAGTTGTAGCTGTTTATCTGCCCTCAACAGCCATTCAAAGTCAAGAATTTATACAGTTTGTCTATAGTGGAGCACTGTTACATGGCAGTGGTGATGTTTCTGGTGTCTTCAGGATTTGACGCTGGGTATTTTCCTGCCAGCTGCGATGGAGGATAGAGTGGCAGGAACTCACTGCAGTCGTGAGCAGCAGTGGGCAAAGTGATGAGCTCTTTTTAAAACTAAACTTCTTTCAGCAAGGCAGCTAGCATTTTCAGAAGAAGTCAACAACCAGTACTTTTTTCAGTATAGTTTTCCTTGACTTGTATAACCACTAGCCTACAGGGCACTTATACCCCCTTCCTGCCCAGGCCAATTTTCAGCTTTCAGTGCTGTCGCACTTTGAATGACAATTGCGCGGTCATGCAACACTGTACCCATATGAAATTTTTATCATTTTTTTTGAGACAGAGCTTTCTTTTGGTGGTATTTAATCACCTCTGGGTTTTTTATTGTTTGCTAAACAAACCAAAAACAACTAAAAATTTTGAATAATATAGAGTTCTTTCTTAGTTTTTGTTTTAAAATTTTGTAAATAAGTGATTTTTCTCCTTCACTGATATGTGCTAATGAGGCTGCAGTGATGGGCACTGATAGGTGGCACAGATCGCACTGATGAGGAGGCACTGGTAGGTGGCACTGATGGGCATTGACAGGCATCAATGATGGGCACTGAAAGCCAGCACTCGTATATGGCACTGATAGGCGGCACTGACTGGCACTGATAGGCGGCACTGACTGGCACTGATAGGCAGCGCTGATAGGTGACACTGAAATCAGCTCAGATGGGCACTGATATGTTGCATTGATGTGCACTGGTAGGCACTAAATGTCGCACTCCCAATTTAGTGTTAGTTATACAATGCTGTGTACCAACATACACTCTAATTTAATTACTACCAATTAAAACATGATTAATGTGAATCATTCAAAAAAACAATAAAAATTCAATAAAAACAATAATGTGTGTCACCTAATTGCAACTAATAAATATTACTCAAATTAAGTGAATTATTATAAACAATATAAAAGTCTCTGGTGAAATGGCGGAGATCATGGGTGAAGTGAACGTCTAATCGCAACCCCCTGATGAAGCAACGTGACCTGGGGCGTAACGTGTAGGGGGGGGGGGGGCTACGACGTTGCTCTGCACCCGTGGACGGTGAGTATACACTGTGTGCGGCGCACACAGCTAAAGATTATTTGAAAAGTTCTTGATGTTTTTAAGAGATATGAGTGCAATATTTGGGCACATAAAAGTCAATTTTAAAAGGATAAGGCACTATATCCCCATTTTTTTCCTTACACCATGATACTGAGGAACATCTAGGACAGGATTGCGGAGGAGGAGGAGAAAAACAGCAGCAGAAGGAGGGAGAGATCCCGGCAGGGATACTGGCACATGAGGAGAGGATTACTAAGAAGCATATAAGGCATACCCACCATCCATCACACGGTGCAACAAATTATCACACCAGGTTCCATTTGTGAACAAAAAGCGGAGTATGCCTATATATTAGGCTTATAAGGAGGTGAGCGCATTGCCTAGTCACATTAAGGATTCACTGGAAGTCACAAACATCACCTTGGATCACATTATGGCGGTCATCATACTCCCTAGTTCATCCACATTGATCATTCTTGTGTTGGACTTCATTTTCTTTTGTTTGATATAAGTATTGCAACATGTCCTATGTACATTTCATTTGCACATTTTCTTGTGTCAATCTGTATTTTTTTTCAATAAACTTTTTTTGGAAAAAAAAAATTCACTTAATTTTTTGAGTAATATTTATTAGTTGCAGTTAGGTGGCACACATTATTGTTTTTATGAATTTTTTATTGTTTGAATGATTCACATTAATCGTGTTTTAATTGGTAGTAATTAAATTAGAGTGTATGTTGGTACACAGCATTGTATAACTAACACTAAATTGGGAGCGCGACATTTATTGTTTTTTTCTTTTTTTGAAATACACATTGAATGAGGATGTGATTAATGTCAGCGAACCATATCACATATTTTATATATATAATAAGTGGCTCACACGTATTAATAAATGCACTGGTAGGCAGTGATATGTGGCATTGATGGGCACTTGCAAGTAGCACTGATGAGCACTGACAGCTGGCATTGATGGACACTGACAGGTGGCACTGCTGGGGCTTCACAGATCATCAGGGCACACTGATCATCAGTGCACATGTCCCCTCCAAAGAATGCTGATTACTGGCTCTCCTCTCCCCTCGAGATGTCATTGTGACAGCTTGTGAGGAGAGAAATGCTGATAACCGGCATTTCCCTGTTTACATGCGATCAGCTGTGATTGTGACATAGCTGATCACATGATCTTCGGCTCTTTCCGTTGATCGGTGATCCGCTGTGTCTGAGGGACACTGTGCACCGCCGATCGCCGTGCAAGCGCGGTTAGAATGGGTGGATGTCATATGACGTCCTCCCATAACGAGAGAACTGCCTTGCACCCATCATTGCCCTATATGGCGGGTGGGAGGCAGTTAAGGTGCATAGATCATGCTGGCAAATTGATCTGTTGCTTGGGCATGTTATACATATTTCTGTGTTTTCTGTGCTGGGTCTCTGGATCCTGGTTAAGGTAATGAGATACATTTGTGGAAATATGACAGGCCTTGTATCTGGCACACCTCTAAAGGGAGGAGTCATGATCGTGGCATAATTGGCATTCTGTTTGACTTAAAATATCTTGTCCTTTGGCTAGGTTTAGACATGTTGCAGCTTGTTAGGAATTTAGGGTCAAAAGTCTTTTATTTTTTTTTTTTCTGATTTATTTTTAGCATCAATGCTACTATGGCCGGGACATCTACATTTTGATTGTGTGTTTATTAACCCTTTGGCCTGTGTGATAAAATGCTTTATAGCATTATCATTTAAAGTGAACCTTTGTTTTGCCTTTGCTTGGAAAAGCAGAATGTTCATTTTTCTGGTGGTTCCAACAGCACACTCGCCTTCCTTTCACTCCCCCTCTGACTTTTCGGTCACTGGGAGCACAGAAGAATACAGTACCATTATGGTGTAGCATGTGACTCCCCTCCCTCTGTCCATCACATGGGAGTGGGTAGAGAGTCTTCATTCCTATGTAAGCCCCAATTGCAACTTAGAGCTTGCACAGGGTTTCCCTTTGCTTTCAAAAGGTAAATATGGGAGACCCGTCTTAAAGTCAGTTGTTTTACCCTGCATGGGGAAATGCACAGGTACACTCTTAAGATTTGATCACTGTCATCAAGTATGTCTGTGTAATGAAGCTTGCATGGTCCTAGCTAACTCTTATCACACAGAGAACAGCAATCAGACCCAGTTTGTGACTAGTTATGAAGTATGGCTGGTCTCACATATTTACCTTTCCAAAGCAAAGGGAAACCCTGTGCAAGCTCTAAGTTGCAACTGGAAGCTTACATAGGAATGAGATGACGGGAGGACGTGTTCTGGGAGGACGTCATATGGCTGTAGCACGGTCACCAAGTGGTTAAACAGTAATGCTCTGACGGAGAGGGAGAAGCAGCACAAGGAGCCAAAGCAGAATGGCGGATAGATAGGCATATCATTCTGCTGTTTCTCAGGGACCTGTAAGTGTTTCTTAACCACAGTAGAGAGAAATCAGGTCTCCTGACCTACCAGGCTGTGTAAATCGTAGAACTGGATAGGCAGAAATAGTTTTTTTGTTTTTTGCTGATAAAACTACTCTCATACTATATGTATTTCATCTGTGTATTTAACAGTTTTGTGACGTTCATCATTACAGGATAAGTTCACCTTTCCTAACATGTTATGTGTTACACCCATATTCCGGGTGTAACATGTTTCTGTAGGTGTGGCCCCCGATCCCCCGTAGTGATAGCTAGCGGGGGTCTTCTCCACCTGCCCGGCCGTATCATTCATTCACAGAGTTCTGTGAATGGGGAAACTACCAACAGCCTTTGCAGTGTTGGGCACTCTTGTAGTTCATTGATTCTTCCTGTCAGTGTGAAACTGCCTTCCTGTACAATGTATGTGCAAACACATTACACTGACAGTCTGCAGGAGTCCTGCATGGCACCTGTGATCTGTAGTTCAGTGGTGCAATGTTTTCCAGGCTCCTGTAAAGATGTGCAATTGTCCTTTATCTGAACTTATCCTTTAAAACTAACCTGTCATGACAATTCATTAACTAGGATAGGAGAACTAGGAAGTAGTGTACATACACTTGGCAGTATTACCTACTGTTTGAGTACAACTTTAATAAAAGAAATATGGAGCTGCCATTGCTAGCCTCCTCCTGAAAATTGGTTCTGGTTGTGTCTGATTTTGGTAGTCACGGACCTGGAACCACTATGCAGCAAATTAAATGTCAGAGGAAAGATGACATTTCTTATCTGTATACTAGTTCCGGGTGGGTGACTGAAAGCTGTGTGGTAAAGCATGACATCTCACAGTTATGGGATTGAATATGGCTTGTCAGTCAGTTGTCATCTCATGTCTGTGGGTTTTCTAATTGATTAAATTGCTGCTAATGATCTGCTTTCTTGTCCATCAGCCCCTCACCAGTCAGCTGATGAGACAGCATAGGGATTTTCTTTCTCTTTTTTTTTGTTGTTGTAGGAAGTTAACCTAGACATACGTCTGGATATTATACTAAAAGTATGCAACTTTTTTTTTTTGTTACTGCATCAGTCTTTTTATTAATTAATACATAGCTATACTAATGTTCTTCTATAACTGTAAAGATATATAAATATTTTACTAGGCCTGAAGGTGGATACATCACTATTGTTTTAACTGTTTTATAATACTTTGATCTTACACAATACCTTGATCGCTTCTGTCAGTATTTGTTTTCTCTGCAGTGATGCAGCTCTTTCAGCTGTTCCCCCTTCCTCTTCATAGTTTCCACAATGATCTCATACTAGTAAATAAAGCTTAGATTTATTTGGTTGTTACATTTAGTGTAGGGAATGTGTGCTAATGCCAGACGATGACGGGGGTATCACAAAGCCTATTTGAAGACCTGCTCTGAGCACTGTCTCTGATTGCCATTTGAAGAGCAGTTGGGTGAGTTTTCTTGCGCTTTCATGATTTTAAGCTTAAACTGGCCATACACTGGTTGAGTACAGCCACTGTTTGGCTGAAAATTCAACAAAAGTCCATCAATTTTTGTCAAACAGATTGGGGCCAGGAGTGCCATCCATTCACTTAGTGTTTGGCCATCTTTGGCGTTTGTGGAGGGAGATTTATTACATAGTAAAGCAGTGTGGAAAAGGAGCAGACAAACTAAAGCTGGCCATAGGCAGCCTAAATTTCGATTCATCGATGGGCAGCCTGGTTGTACTGAAGTTCTATCAAATTTTGTCAGGTTTTTTTTTTTTTTTTTCCCTTACAATTACTGCTGCCAGATTTAGCAGTAATCATTGTATTCTGATAGCAAGAGAACCTCCTTCCATCAGAATACAATGGCATAAAAGAAGGGATTCATATAAGGGAACCTGTCTTTGAAGGAAAGAAAATTGCTTATGCCTGCCTAAGACAGATTTACTATGAGAAAAAAAATTGATAGATGCATTTCTGCTCACAATTCATACTGCCCCAATATGAATCGTGTCTTTGAGGACTTATTTGTGCATAAGTTTTAATCTTAAAAGTGTCAGATCTGTTTTAGTACTTTGGAAAAAATGTCACCAATGTCTGCCCAGGACTGCAGAAGCAGAGGTTGCAAATACACACTAAACCTTCCTCAAATTATTTTGTAAATGAAATAAATGCAGACTGATGTGCTCATGATTCTATTGGTAGTTGGTTTGATAAATCTACTTCCTTGTATTTTAAATATTTTTCTGAAGATGGCTTCTGTTTTAGTACCATCTGCTAAACTCAAGTGCTAATATCTGTTTTCAGCTGGGTAACATAGAAAGCTCTTTCTATTTGGTTTTCTAAGTAAAAAGCTGGATTTTACAAAACATCATGGTCAGTCTGTGATATAATCTAAATCCAGTCTGTAATACCTTTTAGCCTTGGCCTAAATTACAGTGAAACAGGGCAACACAGCACATAATAGGCTTAAGCCCTAGTTATACTGTGATGATATGTTTGCTTACTCCTTTTATATTTATTTCAGTTAGATCAACACCACCGCCAACATGTCAAGCAAAAGAGCAAAGACCAAAACCACCAAGAAGCGCCCCCAGCGCGCAACATCCAATGTATTTGCTATGTTTGATCAGTCCCAAATCCAGGAGTTTAAGGAGGCCTTCAACATGATTGATCAGAACCGGGATGGTTTTATTGACAAGGAGGATCTGCATGATATGCTTGCATCCCTTGGTAAGTTATGTGGTAGTTCTGTAAAAATGAATGGTGAAGTGTATGCTTAACCAAACCCCTATACATAGAGTGTGGAAAACACTTCTGAACGATGGAAACTGACTGCTGGAAAACATAGGTTAAAAAACGTCTGTTTGCATACCACGTTTATGCGTGTTTGCATTTAGAAGAGTCTTTTTAAAGATTACATCAGGAGATCTTCCAAACTGCCCAGAATGCACTGAAAACAGTAAAAAATTTACTATTTCAGACATTTTGAGAGAAATAGAGAGTAGTATGTGTTGAGATGTATGTTTTCTGGTTGTATTCACTAAGGATCCCATCATGAGCATAATGCACCACGTGCTACCTATTCTTTCCTTCACGCAAAACCTGCAACTGACTGCACTAGTGTACTAGGTCCATTTGAATACATGGAAAATGCTTTGAATGCATTTCTGATGATGAAAAAAGGGTCTGGACAGTATTTGGATATGGAACAGTTAAAAACGCTTCGAAACGCAAACGCTTATAAATGCGGTTAGCTGCGTTTACAAGCGTTTGGTGTTTGAAATGCTGATAAAATCTACTCCTGAACGCAAGTTTGGTGCGTTCAAAAAAACAACTGTAAACTCAACTGCCTGTAAACGGCTGTAAATGACATAGTGTATATAGACACATAGTAAAACATTAGAGAGAGTTCAGGGGCTGCTGAAAAAAAACGCAGAAAAGCTCCTGAATGTGAGTTTATCAGCTGCAGTGTACATGAGCCCTAAGACAGTTGTCAGCAGAACAGGTGCCCACATTTCTCTTCTGGGAACAGTTATGCTCAGGACAAATAGAGATGGTAAATCTTTCCAGTGCTGACGGAGACAGCAGTAATAACCTGGCAGTGTTACTGGCCCTTCTGTGTGCTACTAAAAAAAAGTTTTGACTATACACTTTAAATGCTTTAAATTGTTTAGCATGGTTGGCATGATTTAAATTGATTAGCATGGTAGGAAAACTTTCCTAAAAGATATATGGGAGCTCCAGTTTCTCACTTTCTTCTAAAAATATTAGTTGCTTGGCTGTATAGAGATTTGGATGGAAAGTCAAAAGTCCCTATGACTTAAAGCAGTTAGGTCAGTGTGGCTGCAAGTTAAGTAAAGAAAAAGCAGTAGTATTCACCTCCATATTCTCATAGCAAAGGATTGGCTCTTTACTGCATTAGATATATCCTGTTGCCTTGAGATTGCATGTTATCTGTAGATGATATAGCTGCTAACTGGACAATGATGTTTTCTGTAGTTTATTAATGAATTAGAAGGTTTACTTCTTTTATGATGCAGTGCTTAGTGGGTACTGTTGCCAGACAACGTGGGTGTATTCCTGTAATTGCACATCTGAGTGGTTATAAGTGGCAGTGGGATAGGGTGGTCCTAGACCCACCATTGCTGGATGACTGCATGGTGAGAGGTTGGTGTGCCATATTATGGTGTGAGGTCACCCTTGGAAGCGAAAGTTTTCCTCTACTGTAAAGTGTAGTTAAAGCCAAAAGACATGCAAATACTGTCTGGGAGTGTTAAAACCTTTATTACGTTTTTATTGCTGCTTATCTTTTTTTTTTTTTTTTTTTTTTTTTATTGATCACTTTCACTTGAAAGAAAGAGAATTACAAATACTTTAGTTGCTACAGGAGCAAGAATAAGGGGGAAGCTTTCATCTGTAGTACAGAAAGTTTTGAATATACTTTTATCCTTTCTGGGAATTGGTGTAGATTTTATTTATTTATTACAGGTACTTATATAGCGCCGTCAATTTACACAACGCTTTACATGTATATTGTACATTCACATCAGTCCCTAATCCTCAAGGGGCGTACAATCTAAGGTCCCTAACTCACATTCATACATACACATACTAGGGACAATTTAGACAGGAGCCAATTAACCTATCAGCATGTCTTTGGAGCGTAGGAGGAAACCGGAGTACCCGGAGGAAACCCACGTAGCCACAGGGAGAGCATGCAAACTCCAGGCAGGTGGGTGCCGTGGTTGGGATTTGAACCGACGACCCTAATACTGCCAGGCAGAAGTGCTAACCATTTAGCTGATGAGCTTTGAATGTAAACAGAGCTGAAATCTGATTCTCAAATGCAAAACGTGCATTTTAAGTACTTTTGGCCACTGGTCAGGGAAGCTGTCTAGCATTGCTAAAGATGCACACACGCACACACATGCACGCACACCCCTTCCTGTATGTTGCAGAACTTTAAATCAGTTGAAAGGTCAGATAGGATATGCTTCATCCAAGAAAACTCTGCACAACACCAATTGTCAGCTCATCCACACTACTCTGCTTAAATAAAATGAGGTCTGAAGATTTTGCTTACAGCGTGTTGGAAAAACATAGTACAACAACACATTGCTCATCTCCAAAAGCACTAGATCAAATTATTTCTGTGGTTTCTACTGCTTGCTGCTATCATGTAGCTTTTAGTGTGCCCATTGGTAATGTTTATTAGGGCTGTTGGCATAAATAAAAGATGTCCGTTGTAAATTTTTGTGTTCTTTAACCACTTCTCTAACAGCATTGTTTTATTAACAACCATTCGCTGAACTCCCCTTCGGTGATTTGATACAGGAGTGACGTGTATTATATCACTTGTTCGGCTGTCATTCCTCAGGCACTTTGTCTAGGAGAGAAGCTAATGGTGTGCGGTCTGTGCTCCATTAGCTGCAAGGGACATCTAATAGACCCAATATCTCAGTATAGAGAACCTGTCGTTACAATATGCCATTACATAGGGGCTGTGTAATAGAAATTAAGGTAATTGTGAAAAAAGATAAAAAAAAGTTATTTAAAAGATAAAAAAAACATGAACATAATTCTAGGGCAATAGTTCAAGGTTACCTGATAACCAAAACCTTTTAAATTGTCACCTATGGACAATTTTGGGGACCAGTGTTTGTCACTGCTTCGCAGGTGTCTGCAGTTCTAAAGTGGAACTTCACTCTCTCAATCAACATTCTGTTTTAATCTTAATGATGCTAGCATTACTAAATAGGTGGAAAAGTATATCAAATGTAATTGTTTTAAACAGTTTTGATGTCATATCTCCCAGTAGTCTTCAGCATGGGAGGAGGGGTTTTCTCAGCTAATCATATCCTCCTGCCTGCATGTCTGAGCTAAGGGCGGATGGATTACAGGAAGTAAATGCTGCATGAATCATCGCCCTTACTCAAGATGGCTATGGCCAGAAATGCTAGAGGGAGTTTTTCAAAGTGATTTCTCAGCAAAATAAAACATGGAGACATGGATGTAAGGGGGAGTTTGCTTTGAATGTTAAAAATTAATTGCATAGCATTTTTGGTTTGTGGTGCTCAGATCCAGTGTAGTTCTGCTTTTAGGATTGACATTGTGGGTATGTATTCCTTCGTTGCAACCTCTTCTTTCATATTTTTCTGCATTTTGCATAATATATTATGTTTGTGTACAAATCAACTTTGTAATTGATAAAAGTGTGCATATCTAATGATATGTTACAAAAAGTTGCAACTACCACCATTTTATTCTCCCGGGGTTTTTGCTTTTAGAAAATATATCATGTTTGGTGGTTTAAGTAAATTTCATGCCTAAAAAAAATGCATTTTAGCGCATGTGCCAATATGGAAAAATTTACTCTAGTAACGTCGTGGTTAAATTTCTATCATGTTACATTTTTCCTTTCTCTAATTAAGGTAAGAACCCAACAGATGAATACTTGGAAGCCATGATGAATGAAGCTCCTGGACCCATTAATTTTACCATGTTCCTTACAATGTTTGGAGAGAAGTTGAATGGCACAGACCCTGAAGATGTAATTAGGAATGCTTTTGCTTGCTTTGATGAAGAGGGAGTTGGTGAGTTTTACTTTACAGTTCTGTAATTTGAGTTTGCATCACAAAACTGAAAACGTTACACATAATTACTTGTTTGGTCATTATATAGTGAACTTTACATTTATCCTATGCAGAGTAACAATCATAAATTTGCTAGTGGACCACCACTGTGGCCATATAGATGGTTTTATGTAGGGGCAACACATTTTTGATTTTGCATAACTTAATTTGTACAAGACACCAGCTAGATATTCTTGGACCCTGGTTTAAAGGCTGCTACCTTCAGGCGATTTGACAGCTTTTGATGGGCGAGCCCCTCTAGGCATACTTCTGTAACCCCAATCCAAAAGCTCTCCGTTTTTTTGTCAGTGTCCTTAGGTGATGGCCTTCTTCCTTATGGAGAAGTTTTCTATGCTTTTGACTTTTTGTTGTTTTTTTTTTTTTTTTCAAATTTGCCCTTTTATTTAATTTTGGATTCTTCAATCAACTCTTCACTGCCTTCTATTATAATAATAGAAGCAGTACATCCAGATTGGTGTAACCTCTCGAAATACCTTGGCAACCCTACCCAGACCCCGCACAGTTGGCAGGGCATGTAATGTTGCTTTGGGTACTGAATCCTGCTTGGGTGCCCACCTTGGCAATGAGTGCAGTAAGTGTAGTTAACAGCAGGGTGCTATGCAGGTCCAGTGGCGTGGTCCATTTCTATGATTCTCAGACCCTGGAGACCCCTCCAAGGGTATGCTTAACATGATTGGTGAAGCCTGGACTTATATAGGGACCAGCAAAACTTAAAGGTAAGATAGGCATGTCTTGTTATACGAATACTGTAGCTTTACAGAAAATATGAAAATCAATATCTTTTACTTGCAATACATTTATTAACATGTCCCTTGACTAGTATTGTTTATTCACTTATTAGGTGTTCAAACTTTGGAAAACTTCCACCATTCAGTGCTTGGTCTCATGTAGATGACTAGGTGTTAAGTCACACCACAGGTCCCACTAAAGCCCATAAAAGGTTCTTGAGCATTTCCTCCTGCCCTTTTGCCATGAACACTTGGCTACAGGATAATTTTTAGCAGCTGTTTGGCATTAAAGCGTATCTAAACCCAAAAACAAACATTTAATATATTGACGTTTACCAGTTCTATGTGTATTGTTTTTATTTATATTTTTTACCTTTTTATTTTCGCATCATAATCCAGTAAATAACACCTTTCTGTCCCTAGGTAGTTATGCTCACTCCTCCACTGTATTTTGGAGACAGCCATGGTTGCCATACAGGCTGGACTACAAATTAACTGTGCATAAAGTACAGCGCTTAATAAATCTGAAATACATAAATAGTGGTAATATAAAATGTCCAAAATGGAGAACGAATCAGAAGAACATAGTCCCCAAAGGCTGTGATGAAACAGGGAAATTTCCAAGGATAGCTGATGTGTCACCAACCACTCGCATGCAAGGCTTACCAGAAAGGCATGACCCCCTGTAAAGAGCGGTCAGACTCGCTTGTGTGATAACAACCAGGAAGGCTAGCAGGTGCAATCCTCCTCTGAATCCCCCAAGAGAGATATCTAGAAGGTCTTTCTACAGCAATCCCCTATTGGGGTAACTTTATCCACTCCAGAAAGGTGTAGGGCCAAGACTCGTGACATTAAACATGCAAAAGGAATAAATTGCTCCACATAGTATAAGATCCTTTATTCATATAAAATTGCACTCATGTGGTAGTAGACATGAACAAGTGTGTACAAACAAAAACATCAATTCTTTCCAGCATCCAAAATGGCCACCAGCTGGTATCATGTGTAAATGGCTCCACCCTACACGTTTTTTCACAAAGGACATCATCAGGGGCACGTAAACACGCTCCTTATATAGGACCCAAAGCCCCAGAGGATCACCCCCATTTGTTACAAATTGCAAGGGAAGGTGACGACACGCCTTCTAACTAATCCAGCAATCGATCAGTCAGATGTTGAAACATGATATAACACCATCTAGTGTTGAAAAGATAAATGTCACGTAAATTAATTAAAATAAAAATAGTATGTCACCATATAGGTGACGACCTATAGCAGATTTGCCCCATGAGGGGATGAAATGGACATGGAACTAAGGGTTATCAGAAAGCACCCATTATCTCCTCCAGGTGATTTTAGACATCAGAGGAATCTAGATGGAGGTGTTGGGAATCACAATCAGGGTTTTCATTTAGCTACAAAGACGGGACACAAAAGGGGCATAGACACAAAAGAGGGGGGAGGTGTTTACAGTCCAAAAGAAGGAGAATGTAGATAGTGATATCATCAATCTTAGTGGTACAATTTTGACCAAGGAGGAGGAGTTTACTCTGGATAGGGGTTTGAAATTGCTCCTCCCTACAATTTAAATAAATTTCAGACATTTATTGATATCCAGAAATATACACGGAAGCTTAATATTAAGATATACCTCCCCACCAATCCTGTAAAGAATCAGCCAAGTACCTCTTCGCAGTTTGTTCATTCAAACTTATCTAATGCTTCTCTATTAAACTCTCCTGGTAATGTACCTTCCAGTATTTCAGTCTTTCTTGATTTAGTCTTAAAAGATCTTATGTCAGTTAGGTTTAAAAATGTTGAGCCCCATAAGGATATCTGTATAGGAATGGAAAAACTTTGTACTAGAAAAGACATTGTTATTCGCCCCGTGGACAAGGGTGGCGCTATTGTCATTCTCGAAAAGATAGCATATGATAATGAAATGGCTAGGTTATTATCAGATGAGGATACTTATGCTATGTTAAGGAGTAACCCTGTATTGCAGTACCAAAAGGAACTTAAAGTATTAGTGGAGAAAGGATATAAAGACGTATCCTATATAAAAAAGAGAAGGAATATCTCATACCTTCTGCTCCTAGGCTACCTGTCATGTATTGCTTTCCAAAGATAATAAAAGTATGGAAAACGCTCTGGGTAGGCCCATCAGTAGCATAGATTCATTTACAGCTCGAGCAGGCAAATATATAGATCATTTTTTGAAGCCATTGGTGGTGAATGCACTATCATATTTACTGTAAGGGATACCAAGCATGTCATTAATGTATTAGGGATTAATTGGAAGTCAGGTTATTTGTTAGCTACTGCTGATGTATCATCTCTTTATACATCCATATCCCATCAGTTAGGTTTAGAGGCAGTGGACTTCTTTTTGAGCAGGGATAGTTCCATCCCAGAGCTTCAAAAAAATTTTTTTATGGATTTACTCCAATTTTGCATGACCCATAACTATTTTTGGCATAAGGGTTTGTATTCTCTGCAGAAACGGGGAGTGGCCATGGGGGCTAAGTTTGCATCCGGTATGGTTAACCTCTTCATGGCAAAGTGGGAAGAGGACATGGTTTTGGGCAACCAAAGGCCAGAATTAATATTTTGGAGGCGTTTTATTGATGATATCCTTCTAATTTGGGATGGGGACATCAACTCATTAGATTCCTTTTTGAATTTTCTGAATGATAACCAAAGAGGTATAATATTGAGTCATGAAGTTAGTTCCAGTTCGGCACATTTCCTTGGTTTAAGGTTATCCATAGTCAATGGGGTACGTACAACTTCTACTTTTTTCAAGAAAACAGATAGGAATGGATATATTCCTCTTGAATCCTGCCATCATCCTTCATGGTTGTCAGCAATACCTAAGGGACAATTCTTGCGTCTCAGACGTAATTGTACCTTTTAGAGAGGACTATGTAAAAGAAGATTTGATACTTTAGTCAAGGTTTCTTGAAAAGGTATATAATGCAGAAAATTTGGATAAATTGATGTGGGAGCTGGATTGTTATGATCATGATAATCTCATCAAGGAGAAAGCGAGCCAGTTTGTGCCAGATCCACCCACTAGGCCAATATTTTTTGTAAATATGGAGGGTTACCACCCCTGTAGGAAGTGCAAAGCTTGCCAAAGTAATAGTCATCTTCCTTCCTCTAAAGCTAATTTTGTTGCCACACAAACTAGTATTAAGTATGAAATACGATGGTTTATATCCTGTGCAACCAGATATGTGGTCTAATTGTTAAGGTGCCAATGTGGCTTAGAGTATGTGTGGCATACAACATGTGCCTTGCATGTTCGTTTAGGTGAACACATTGCCAATATAAAGAAGGGCTACAAGGAACCTAGTGTCTCTAAACACTATGCTTTAAAAAAATAACAAACAACCCGGAAGGTACCACCTTTATTGCTTTGGAGAAGTATGTTCCGGATTGGCGAGGTAGCAATGCAGAAGAGGACGATTTCTAAGGCTGAAACACTATCCATATACTCATTTTATGTACGCATATTTTAATTTTATCAATTTTATGTGGATGCCTTTTGCGTTCATAATGGTAAACATACTGGTTACTACATTCAATTCAGCTGGGTTACTGGTGGCTTTGGTCCTATATAAGGAGTGTGGTGGGGCGTGTGTCCCCTGATGACGTCATTTGTGACTAAACTTGTAGGGCGGAGCCACGTACACAAGCTACGCTTCAGGTAAGCCTTGCATGTGAGTGGTTGGTAACATATTAGCTATCCTTGGAAATTTTCCTGTTTCATCACAACCTTTGGGGATTATCTTCTTCTGATTCGTTCTCCATTTTGGACATTTTATATTACCATTATTTATGTATTTCAGATTTATTAAGCGCTGCACTTTATGCACAGTAATTTTGAATTGCCTACTATCAGGTTATTGGTGTTCAGCTGCTACACTTCTTTGCACTTTACACGGATTTTCATTTAAGTTTTTTTTGGACTACAAATTTATCTGCTTTTGTTCATCGATTGATGATTATTTTGTATTTCTTCCATGTGCAAATAATCGCTCCAACAGTTGTCTCCTTCTCACCAAGCTTCTTGCTGATGGTCTTGTAGCCCATTCCAGCCTTGTGCAGGTCTACAATCTTATCCCTGATGTCCTTTGACAGCTCTTTGGTGTTGCCCATGGGGGCAAGGTTTGACTGGAAGAAAAATTCTGTGGACAGGTGTCTTATACACATAAGGAGTTGTCATTAGGAGCACCTTCTTAAATTGAGAGGACTAATCTGTGTACCACATGAGCACATAGCCAGTCTGTGGGAGCCAGAATTATTGTTGGTTGGTAGGGGATCAAATACTTATTTTACTCACTGAACTGCAACTCAATGTATAACATTTTGTATCATGTGGGTTTTTTTTTTCTGGATTTTTGGTTGATATTCTGTCTCTATTATTTAAAATACACCTATGATAAAAATTTTAGATCCTTCATTTCTTTGTAAGTGGACAAACTTACAAAATCTGCAGGGGATCAAATAATTTTCCCCACTGTATATGAAGCTAGTAGAGATCACTTCTCTTGACATCTTACAGATCAGTGCCCTCACTACCACTACAGGCTGCTGGGGTCCATGGGCTGCATGACAAATACCAAAGGGCAGCATATGGCTTTGTATTAGGATATATGTAGGGATTTTCAAACTGGCTTCTTGAGTCCGTAGATAAATCTAATGACTCTTTTTGACTGCTTAAAGACTAAGTTCAGGAATTGGAAAAAAAATCTACCCTGAACAATATATGTATAAATCGCAGCATAAACTGATGGCGCTATATAGGTACCTGAAATGAAATAAATAAAAATAAATCCCCTCACAGTGGGCCCCACCTGCAAGGATTAAATGCTTGTTTCACCTAGGGTGCACCAGAATAAGGAGGAATACTTAACTTTGGGCTCGTTCACACTTGACTGTTTTTCCAACTCTTGCCAAGTGCCCCTATAGCGTTTGACAAGCGTTGGTCTGGCGTTTGCGGAGCGTTTTTAACGCTCCGCAAACGCGGTTTAGCGGTGTTTGCCAAGCATTAAAAACGCCTCACAAACGCCTTTAATGAAGTTTGAATGGTGTTAACGCTCCACAAACGTCCTGCAAGTGCACCGCAAACGCCGGGCGTTTGCGGAATGGCACCATAGACTTGAATAGGAGGCTTCAACCAGAGGCGTCTGTTTTGCCACGACGCTAACGCTCCTGTTTGAACAGCACCATGTGCTACAATGTGCAGAATTTTCCAGGTGTTTGGGAAACGGTAAAAACGCTTCCCAGATGCCTGTCTGCCGCTTGCTAACAAGACTAGTGTGAACGTAGCCTTATTCCATCCATCTGGTCCCCCGCAGCTTCCTCTCTATGCAGCTCAAGACCGCAGTCTCACACTTGCCCTCACCACCTATATTACAGGGTTAATAGCCCTACATTGTAGTGCTGCTGCAAGGGTAGATTTTTTTTTTTTTGTGTGTGTGGGATAAGATCAGCCACTAGTGCATTGTCTTCAGTGACTCATCTGACTCATAAAGTTGCATTTTGAGAGCGGTGAAGCACTGCAGAGCAGGAAGGAGAGGCTATGTCATGAATGAACAAATGTGTCTGTCCCCGTGTATGAAAGTAAAATTAATACACAGATAAATATGTACCTGTCCCACTTCCAGTGCAGCTGATATTTGCTTTGCACACAGGATAGAGAACAATGCTAACTGAGAACTTCCTGTGCTTTCTGCCTCAGAGCTGTAATTGGTTCACCAAGATTTCTTGCTGGTTGAACATCTACTTGTTTTTGCAATTATCAAACCGCTATAATAAAAGAGAGCAAGTAAGAGAAATGTAATGTTCAAGTTTACATGCACTTTAACTCGTACCTTGTTTTTTGTACATTCTAAAATATTTCTTTTAGAATAACCCTATCAAAGTTCTAAATTTTGGCCAGTAATGATGGATTTAAAAGTATTAGCACACATTTCCTCATATATCTTGATTTGAGTAACCTCTACATCTGTGCTAATAGTTGCTGTAATAAGATTTGATAGAACTGTAACTATCCTGAAAAAAATCAATACATATTTATTTAATCAGTAAGATAAAAAAAATACCTATTAATTTTCCAGAAAACAAAATAGTTTGAATGGTGTGGTGCAGATTTCTAGCAGTAAACTGGTAACCGAAAGCTCAAAAAAATTGTACCCAAGGTTCCCTGCAAGAGAAACTTTTTTTTTTTTTTTTTTACTTGGCTCTCTGGTCGTCTGTATCCCCTTTCGTCCTCCACTCCAGTGTTGCCATCTCCATCAGTCTTTTCAGCATTCGATAATACTAGTGCTATGTCTGTTTAACTCCTTCCCGTCCACAGTCTGTATATAAATGTTCCTTTGCATAATATGTGCTAAGGATTAGTAAATTAACGTA
Organism: Staurois parvus; assembly: GCF_062004578.1. NCBI lineage: Eukaryota > Metazoa > Chordata > Amphibia > Anura > Ranidae > Staurois > Staurois parvus. The sequence goes on along the minus strand of NW_028317811.1, from coordinate 2,581,032 downwards.
ATCCCTTTAACTACCAGCTGACGCTTTTTGCTGTTTCTATTCAATTTTTTTTTTTGTAGTTTTGATTAGAGAAGGGTTAGAACATCTGTCTGAGAGGGTATTTCCCTTATTTGGAGAGAATTCTTCTTCCTTTTGTGTCTATAGTAGCTGACATCAAGTGAAATATCCTAGATTGGACAAGGATGTTTAAAGCAGAACTCTACCGATCTTCCCCACACAAGACCGTACCCTTAAGCTCATGCATGGTGAAATTATATTTTTGCCCGGAGTTCTGCTTTAAAGAAAATTATGGTTCTGACCATTCCCTTCTCTATTCAGAATAAAAAATAAAAAAAAGAAGAAATGTGGCTTTTGTTGGTGGGGTGCAGAGAAGTAAGAGATGCTCAGTGGGGGTTGAATGCCTGATCCTCTCTCTGTTTTATCCTTTAGGCATTGTGCCTCGGTTTAACCACTTGCCCTCCAGAGGATATACAACCCTTCCGGACCAGGCCATTTTTTGCAATATGGCAGTGCGATACTTTAACTAACAGTTGCGCAGTCATGCAACGCTGTAAATGAAATTGTCATTTTTTCCCCCCCACAAATAGAGCTTTCTTTTGGTGGTATTTGATCACCTCTGTGGTTTTTATTTTTTGCGCTATAAACAAAAAAACCCGACTTTTGGGATAATAAAACAATATTTTTGACTTTTTGCTATAAAACATATCCAATAGAAAAAAAAATTCTTCATAAATTTAGGACAAAATGTATTCTGCTACATGTTTATGCTGAAAAAAAAAATCCCAATACATGTAAATTAATTGGTTAACGTGAAAGTTATAGTGTTTACAAATGGCGGTATATATACTGGAATTTTATTTTTTTTTTATACTAGTAATGGCGGTGATCCACGACTTATAGCTGGACTGACATCCCCAGTGACACTAATACAGTGATTAGTGTTAATAAAAAGCACTGACTCTGTACAAATGACACTGGGCAGGAAGGGGTTAACATCTGGGGCAATCAAAGGGTTAACTGTGTGATGTGTGTGTTTTACTGTGTGCACTGTGCTGTGTTTTACTAGGGAGGCATGCTGTTTGTATCTCTCTGCACAGCAGAGAGATACAAAACAGTGTGTCCATGCTGACAGGAGGGAGACCTGTGTTGATTACACACAGGTCTCTCCCCTGTCAGCTTTCCCCACCTAGTGCTGGCTGGGATCCGGTGATTGACATCTCTAGCCGCCAATAGCATCGCAGGTAGGGCTGCATGTGCGAGACCCCTACCCGGAAATGCAAATCATGTATATATAGGTGATTTTGCGCAGCCCTGCAGCAGTACATCTGCTATAGGGCGGAGGGCAAGTGGTTAATAGTCACTCTGTCTGATACAATTATGAAATAGAAAATGTTGATTAAAAATGACCAGGGTTTTATCAAATGGTGAACCAGGGCACAAAGTGTCATTTCTGTCTGCTGGCTTGTTCCTCTGCATAAGTCACTTCTGACAAGTTTTCCTGACACCAAGAGAAAAAAAGGTGACAGGAGAGACCTCCAGCACACATCCTGTGATTGGTAGCCTCAAATATGTTAATGTGTGCTGTGCAAGGGGGGGGGGTGCATCTCTTCCCTCCAATCAGCTCTCCTCACTGAGCTCTGCAGAGTGTAACTTCAGCTCCCCACCCCCCTGCTTTCTAGAAGCTCAGACAAGCTTTAAAAATTCTGCAATTTAAACCGATGTAGAGGAGAGAAGACTGTAGATAAACAGGTACAACTTATGTAGAAGAATTTGACTCCTCTGTGTATTACTTGATGCTAGTCATTTTACTGGGTAAATGTAAGGATTTAAAACCGCTAGCAAGGGTTTAAAAAAAAAAAACAAGCCCTAACTGACCTCTGTAGCTGTAGGCTTTGTCAGTTCATCTTCAGCGTTCACAACACAGGCACTAAAATCACAACTCCTCACCTTTCCTTTCTCTGGCAGCAGTAACTTGGCAGTTTGTCAGCAATCTTATGTAAACACACAGGTACTGTAAGTTGTTAGAAACCAAGGGAAATCTGACTTCAGAGTCTTTGTTGTGATCTGTGATGATGAATTACTTCACAGTATATACAGCTAGAGCAGTTATTGATGGTTTGTTTTAAAGAACTTTTACAGCTTGCTAAGGATATGTAAAACTCTAATGTTCAGTGTCTTGGGTACAGGTGCACTTTAGGGTTGGCATGTCAGTCATGGACTTTGTAGTTAAGCAATGCTGATAAATTTTGTCCTGGGCATCTAAACTTTAATGCCCTTTGGTTATAAAAGGGTTAATGATTGCCATCATCATGCAAATGTTTTTGTACCATAAATTAGGGTTATATTTTATGTGATCATGGGGTTCAACACACTTTGCAAACAAAGACCCGCTATTTGAGATTTAGCACCTCATCGTTTATCTTATCTGTTTGTAGGCATCATACCTGAAGATTATCTGAGGGAACTGCTGACCACAATGGGTGACAGATTTACAGATGAAGAAGTGGATGAGCTTTTCAGAGAGGCACCAATTGACAAGAAGGGCAACTTCAATTACATTGAGTTCACACGTATATTGAAACATGGAGCTAAAGACAAGGATGATTAAGTCTTTGTCACAGCCGCTGCAAGATGTTCTTTAGCTTCCTGCCTTCTCTGAGTCTCTCCTCCTGGTAGAACTGTGCATGCATGTAGCTCTTTAAACCTTCTCTGTGTATTTATGGATTTATTCCAGGCCTGTTTGGCATACGCACATCTGTATAAGCAAACTGGAAACAGAAGATGTAATTGTAACGTGTTACTACGAAGTGTTAAGAATTCCTGCACAGACGACCAAGATTCATTTTTGACTTAGCTGGATTTTTTGCTATTTTGTAATAAAAAAAAAAAGGAAAATAAATGACTGTCAATCAAAAAAATTCTCAATGTGGTCTGGCAGAGTGGAAACAATTCTCATAGTTGCAGTAGTTCAAGTGAAAAATATGTAAATGTCACCATACTTCTTAACTAGCAATATGCTAAAAGCGTACGTGTTTCACCTGCTAAGGATCACACTCCTACATCTGGCAGCTGCCTGCACTGCACATGGTTCTTTTCATCTCCTGGATATACATATATATGTTTTCTAAGACTGGCACACAATGAGGGAGTTACCTAGGGAGTCCCATGGGGGCCAAGAATGATGGCGTAAATTTGCCATGTGGAAATGGTCGAACAGACACTTTTATTTTCCAATCTGTTTCAATATTTCAGCATTTTTTAAAATAAAAGTGTTTTTATCAGGCTCTGTGTTGTAGTGGTATTTTTTTTCCAAGCTATGCCATGAGCATCTTCTGCAGTGTTTCTTGCTTATTATCACTAAAACCAAATCGCTTTCTTTTAAGCTTTGGGTCTGCTCTAAATAATATTTCCAAAGTAAGTGAAAAATATCTGCTGGACAGACAACTGTCATGGGATCAGGTTTCCCCACTGAACCTCCTGTTGTGGAAACAGCAGACGGGCAGAAAAACATATTACCTTACCAGTTACCCACTCCAAAGCTGAAAATGAAAAGATTTGACTGTATATATGCTTTTAGCATTTGTAAGAGGTAAGTAACCCTCAGATCAATAACAGTAATCCCAGATACATAAATTGACACCTTTTAACATTTTGTTTGTGTACTACACTGATGACAGTGGCCTTTTGTGACCGTGAGGGGCATATATAAACATTTTGCTTGTATGTGAACATGAACTGCGCAATGGTTAGGCATTCTACAACCCCCCGCAGTACTGGGGTCCAAGGTTTGAATTTTGGGCCTAGACACTATACCCAGTTTGCATATTCTCCCTGCGCTTGCATAGGCTTCCACTGGATAATCCAGTTGTTTCCTACACCCAAAGAAATACTTGTAGGTTAACTGTCTAAGCTGGCCTGTATATGTGAGATGGAGACCTTAGATTGTAAGCTCCTTGAGGGCAGGGGCTGATGTGAATGTACAGTATGTATATTAATGGTACAGTGTAAATGCCTGCAATAAGCAAAATGTGAATACAAAAGCAGCCCAATGCAATTCAGAAATGAATTGTAAGCGGCTCAATGCAACACCAAAGCCTCCTAACATCAGTATTTTTTGGAGGGACCTGAACTAGAATGGTGTTTGCGAAACATCTCAGTGAGAAGAGGCCATTGCTGACCTCTCCTGAAAATGCAAGTTGCCTGGCTACTATCACGCTTGTCCAGTGGCTACCATACAAGTGTGCAGATAAAGATTTCTGACTTGCCTGATCTCCATACATTTTTCTGGGTCTGTGAGTCAAATATTAAATCCAAAGTGTCTGGAAACTGGCATTTTCAGCAGGAGGTCATCAATGGCAGTTTTCATATTTTCCTTGTGACAGGTTTACTTGAAGTGGACTGCTGATAAGGGAACCTGCATATGTGGGCACAGGTGTTGGCTGAACAGAGCTTGTTTCCACTCCCAACAATTCACAAACAAGGAAGCTGGGCGCACTATGATGATAGCAGCAGCAAATAAACTATTGTTCTGGACAATGTACACAGAAATACTGCTTAGATCCCTCAGCTGATGCATTTTATCCAGAAAGGGCTTAGTCGTAGAGGAAAAACCTCTTTAGGTGGAGCACATTAATTGACATGTTGATCTTAATCAATGCAGATATTAACCACTAGTTTACAGGGTACTTATACCCCCTTCCTGCCCAGGCCAATTTCCAGCTTTTAGCGCTGTCACACTTTGAATGACAATTGCGCAGTCATGCAACACTGTGCCCATATGAAATTTTTATCATTTTTTTGAGACGGCTTTCTTTTGGTGGTATTTAATCACCTCTGGTTTTATTTTTTCTTAGTCAAACCAAAAACCACTAAAAATTTTGAAAAAAAAAAGTTTTTTGTTAGTTTGTGTTATAAATATTTGTAAAGAAGTGATTTTTCTCCTTCACTGATGTGCACTAATGAGGCTGCAGTGATGGGCACTGATAGGGGGCACTGATGAGGCACTGGTAAGTGGCACTGATGGGCATTGACAGGCATCACTGATGGGCACTGAAAGGCAGCACTCATATATGGCACTGATAGGCGACACTGATGGGTGACGCTGAAAGGCAGCTCAGATGGGCACTGATATGTGGCATTGATGTGCACTGGTAGGCACTGAAATGTGGCACTGATGGGCACTGGCAGGTGACATGGATGAACACTGACAGGTGGCACTGCTGGGGCTACACTGATCATCAGGGCATACTGATCATCCGTGTAGATGTCCCCTCTGAGGAATGCCGATTACCGGCTCTCCTCTCCTCACAAGCTGTTGGCGTGACAGCTCGTGGGGAGAGAAACGCCGATAACCAGCATTTCCCTGTTTACATGTGATCAGCTGTGATTGCACACAGCTGATCACATGACCAAGCCATCATCTTCGGCTCTTGCCGTGGATCGGTGATCCGCTGTGTCCGAGGGACACAGCTCACCGTCGATTGCCGCGCTGAGAATGGGAGGACGTCATATGAACGAGAGAACCGCCTTGCGTCCGTCGTTTTACTATATGGCGGGCAGGAGGCGGTTAAATAAAAGTACATGTACATCCAAAATCATACTCATATAAACATGAATATGTCTGCTGCAAAAACACCTAATAAATTATTATTATTATACAGTATTTATAAAGCGCCAATAGTTCGCTCAGCACTGTACATTACAAAGGGGGACAGAACAATACCAATACAATGTGATACACGAGGGGTTCGAGGGCCCTGCTCTTTCGAGCTATATTTAGCATATATACACACACCGGCCACTTTATTAGGTACACCTTGCTAGTACCGGAATACAACTGCCACTCAATGGATATTTTCTCTTTTTCAGACCATTTTCTGTAAACTGTAGAGATGGTTGTGCTTTAAAATCCCAGTAGATCAGCATTTTTTTTAAATACTCAGACCAACCAGTCTGGCACCAACAACCATGCCACGTTCAAAGTCACTTAAATCCCTTTTTCCCCACTCTTATTTTTGGTTTGAACTTCAGCAAGTTGTCTTCGCCACATCTAAATGCCAAAATGCATTGAGCTGCTGCCATGTGATTGGCTGATTAGCAATTTGTGGTACCAAGCAATTTGAAAAGGTGTACCTAATAAAGTGGCCGGTGAGTGTATAATGCTTAACAAATGCAAATTATTAGTAGTAAAATGCCCTCCTAGGAAAGACCTTTGTTTAAATGAAAAATGCTCCCGGCTGTATGACCCTTCCTTTCCTTAGCTGCAGCTACAGTACAACCACAATCTCTGGAAAAACCAGATCTTTGAAGTAATTGAGTGTTCTAAGGCCACAATGAAGACTGAAAAAGTTAAACTAACCATATATGGATCAAAGTTCAGCAAGGGCCAGCAAAATTTATTACATGTACTTATATAACGCCGTCAGTTTACGCAGCGCTTTACATATATATTGTACATTCACATCAGTCCCTAACTCTGAAGGGGCGTACAATCAATAGTCCCTAACTTACATTCATACAAATACTAGGGATAATTAACCTTTCAGCATGTCTTTGGAGTATGGGAGGAAACCAGAGTACCTGGAGGAAACCCACGCAGGCACAGGGAAAACCTGCAAACTCCAGGCAGGTGGTGCCATGGTTGGGATTTGAACCAGTGACCGTAGTACTGCCACTGCTGCCATGTATGGGCACCCTGGTTGCACACAAGCCTCTTTTGGTTTTTCCCAAGCGATTAGTGCCACCGGCTATAGCCAGCAACATTAATCATTGTGCTCTGCTGGAAGGGAAGGCTCCCCGCCGGCAGAACGCAATAACACTGAGGGAGAGATTCCCCATCAAAACAGTGTTGATGGGAAATCCCTCCCTCAGAGCTATTACGTTCTGCCAGAGGGGAGCCTTCCCTGCTATTAGAACACAATGATTAATTGAGCAATTTTCTTTTCTTCCACCATGGAATCTATGGCCTGGTTTACCACTTGTTGGCAGACGGCTCACTTGCAATACACGGAAATCATTCTGATTCTTGTAACTGTAGACAAGCAGTTAAAACTCTGTTTCAGAGACTGTCCCCATGTATCTCTAACCTTAGCATCCCTACATATGTCTATTGCATTATAGTAAATCTAGTGTTCTGCCTTGATTTAGAATTACTGACATGCATGATATAAAGATTGCATAATCCTAACATATGTAAATAATTTTGAAAAGAAACATCTTGTGCTTTGATATTGCCCACGTATCCAAAACTCTTATGTCTGATGCCCTCTGAAGACTAAAAGAATTCCAGGTATGGATATTATTACATGGTAACATTGGTTCCAGCTTGGCCCAGTGTAACTGTGCATATACCATACCTGTGGGATCCCTCTAGAAACTGGACATCACTGTAGTAGGTACCCCTACTACATTGATCTCTGCTACCTTCTGGGTCCCATGCTGAGCTCACCTGGCCTGCTGCATTGTGAATATAGGAGGCCAGCCACTGGGCATGAGTGGCATTCAGAAATTACTTTGCATCCTCTCAATTAATGCAAAGCATTCTCTGATTGGATGAGGTGGAGAGTGTGATGTCATTGCTGCGCCACACAAGATAATGAATCTACACAATACCTTCTTGACTGTGTTACTAATATGATACATTTTCCTGTATGTACTGTTAGAAATTTACTAAGACTAGAGCAGACATGAAGGCTGGAAGCTGATTATTCACGATAAACAGCTGCTCCAAGTTTCAGTAAATCCCCCACCACAGTATTTATGTAGAATAGATTAATATGTCCTTGTACAACCATATCTATTTAAATGAAAGACAACCATTTATTATTGTGCTGAGGGTCATCATTGCTGGCCCTGACACATGCTGACAGTTACCATTGCTGGCATTGACACAAATGCTGTGTGGGTCAATATTGATAACACTGACAGCAACAATGGGACTTACATTACTCCCACAATCTGTTCAGTGTACCTCCAGTCCAAATTTGTCTAAAGGCAAGTGGAGACCACAGTGGTCTCCAAACTGTGGCCCAGTTCTTGCCTTTATCTGGCCCTTATGAAACTATTCCTCCCATTGACAAACCATTGGGTACAATTCCTTGATTGACAAGAATAATGGGTCACTATTCCTTCCACTGACACCAATGATGGGGCACTATTCCTCCCAATAATACCAGCACTGGGGCACTATTCCTTCCACTGACACCAATGATGGGGCACTATTCCTCCCAATAATACCAGCACTGGGGCACTATTCCTTCCACTGACACCAATGATGGGGCACTATTCCTTCCACTGACACCAATGATGGGGCACTATTCCTCCCAATAATACTAGCATTTGGGCACTATTCCTTCCACTGACACCAATGATGGGACACCATTCCTCCCACTGACACCAATGATGGGGCACTATTCCTTCCACTGACACCAATGATGGGGCACTATTCCCCCCAATAATACTAGCACTGGGGCACTATTCCTTCCACTGACACCAATGATGGGGCACTATTCCTCCCAATAATACTAGCACTGGGGCACTATTCTTTCCACTGACACCAATGATGGGGCACTATTCCTCCCAATAATACTAGCATTTGGGCACTATTCCTTCCACTGACACCAATGATGGGACACTATTCCTCCCACTGACACCAATGATGGGGCACTATTCCTCCCACTGACACCAATGATGGGGCACTATTCCTCCCAATGACACCAATGATGGGGCACTATTCCTCCCACTGACACCAATGATGGGGCACTATTCCTCCCAATTACACCAATGATGGGGCACTATTCCTTCCAATAATACTAGCATTGGGGCACTATTCCTTCCACTGACACCAATGATGGGGCACTATTGCTCCCAATAATACTAGCACTGGGGCACTATTCCACTGACACCAATGATGGGGCACTATTCCTCCCAATAATACTAGCACTGGGGCACTATTCATTCCACTGACACCAATGATGGGGCACTATTCCTCCCAATAATACCAACACTGGTGCACTATTCTTTCCACTATCACAATGATGGGGCACTATTCCTCACACTGACACCAACGATGTGGACACCAATGCTGCGGTACTATTTAATACTAACGAAGGGTCACTGTTCCTAATGCCCACAAGTGTTATGAACTTGGGGCATTGTTTACTCCCTCTGGCATTGGGGTATTTTGTACACCCACTGAGCCCCTCCAAAGTATGAAGGACATTAAACTGACCTTTTGCTTGCAAAGTTGGTGACCCTCGTTCTAATCCATGGCAAAGCAAAAAGGGAAAGCTGTAGCTGTCATCTTCTACAAGCTTGCTTCAGCATTGCAAGAGGTGCACAGAACTGTGAATGTGATCCAGCAGATCTCCTTTGTGCTCTGGTCCGGTCACCTCTCCCCCAGTCTGCTCTGATCCCTGTCATCTCCCTGCCAACCTACTTCGATCTAGTCTCTCCCCCACTCCCCAGCTTGTTCATCCATGTCACTTTTCCTCCAGTCTTCTCCTCAGTCACCTCTCCCTCAGCCTGTTTTGGTCTCTGTCATCTCTACTGCAGCCTTCTCCAATCCCTGTCACCTCTCCCCAGCTCTTCCATCAGGAATTTTTAGTATGAATAGCTGTTTACATTAAAAATGTAAAAAAAAAATGGGTTTGAAGGTAAACAATGCCATATAAATGTCAGTATGTGGCTCAGTACAATAAATGGATTTCTTTACACACACACACAAAAAAATAAAAATAAATATATATATATATATATATATATATATATATATATACACATACACACTGTGCATATACAGTATATATATATATGTCCTTGTCTTCAGGTTACACCGCCTCACTGCAGTCACAGTGCTACACTTTCTCATAAAAAAACAACGTGATTAACTGTTCTCATGGTCTTGGTGTGATGCCTTTCACAAATGGCTCCTTGGCCTTCAGATCTGTTTAATTCCTTATCCTGAAAAGTCCTCCTTTTAAGACAATCCCCGGCAGCTGCATCTCAGTATTAGTGCTCAGTGCACAATGACTTGCTAAAGTATGTGAGCTATTTCCCCTCTGTTATTACATCGGATTGGCTGTATTATCTAAGACAGATGCAGTGAGGCAAAGGAAGGCTGGTAACAGGAGCCAAAATGTGGTCCGGAATGGTTGGGGGAAAACTGTTTCGGTGCAAATGAAATCGATGAGGAATAATGTTAGTTTATGGGTGCACAGTGATGTTACACTGAACATAGGATCATAAAATAACATCTAGTGTCCGAGGTACAGAGTGATGTATGTTGCTATATGTATGATATAGATCAGTGGTGTGGCATAATGGATTAAACACTCTGGGGATGAGGCAAATCATGACTTTTGTGAAGCTACATAAAGGCTGCCTACAAAGGATTACAGAGAATTCAGATTATAGTAAAGCAGGCTTGTTTATTTTATTACATTAGTAGTTTACTCAATAAGATTTTTAAACAGACTTGTTGTAGTGATATCTGTCTACATGTCTATTAGTAGTTTACTGATTGGATTCACTTGTTGCCTAAGATAACTATACATGGATCGAAATTTGGCATGTTCAGCAGGCACCGGGCATATTTCCATCCATGTATAGGCAAAGTGGTTGTACAGAAGTTGATGATCTACTTCTGTACAACCCCATTGTTTTTTGTTTAGTTCAACCAGATGACTCATCTATGACCAGCCTTAGAATTGATCTTCAAAGGGAGTTCTGCTAGAGAGTGGCAAACCTCTGCGACTCCTTACAGTTCACCTGCAAGGATCAGCCTCTGTCCTTGCTTGCCTTAAAGAGGAACTTCACTTCTTCTGTTTTGTAACCCCTCTTCCTTACCTGTTAGACTGGAATGTCCTTGATTCACATGCCTGCCCAGTAAATCCAGCTTCATCCTGCTGTGATCTGCCGATCAGGTCACGTGCTGCCATCTTCTAAAGGCCTCATGCACAAAGGATGTTTTTGCAGCTGCTTCTAGGGGCATCAGGGTTTTTTTCTTGTCTCTAAACTCCCCTGCTTGTTAGCCTGTGTCCATGCACACAGACATTTAGCAGCGTTTAGTAGCAGGGACTTTTAGAGGTGATCCCCCCCCCCCACTGCTAGTGCGTCCAGGAGAAGCAGAGTTTTGTCAGAAAAAATGCTTGATGCTTGTAAACGCGTTTAACGCTTGAGTGTAAATTCATTTCAATGGCCAGAATAAATTATTATTTTGGCCAATTAAATGAATTAACATCCAAGTGCTTCATGCCTGTAAATTTGCCTAAGCGCTCCCAAAACACACTTTTACAAGCAGCAGGTGTTTTTTTTTTCTTTTTGCCAAAACACTGCTGCCAGGAGGACAGGCTTCTAGGAGAGTTTGCAAAACGTCCTGTGTGCATCAGGACTTAGGCTACGTTCACACTAGCTTTGTCAGCAGGTGTCAGGCATTTGGGAAGCGTTTTTAACACTTCTCAAATGCCTATGAAAATTCTGCACATGGCAGCACACAGTGCTGTTCACACTGAAGCATTATTGTCGCGTCGCGGCACAACTGACACCTCGTGTCCAGTCAGGAGTTGAAGCTTCCCATTTAAGTCTTTGGTGCTGCTCCGCAAACGCCTGGTAGGCATTTGCAGTGCGTTTGTGAGGCAGTTGCGGGGCGTTAATACCATTTTACTTCATTATAGGCGTTTATGGAGCGGTTTTAACGCTTGGCAAATGCCTATCAACCGCCTCAAAACCACGCACAGGGCGTTTGAGGAGCATTAAATGCTTGTCTAACGCCTGTCAAACGTCCGTCAAACGTTATAGGGGGTGTTTGACAAGAGTTAGAAATAAAGTCAAGTGTGAACGAGCCCTTAATATCATGAAAGCTGGCTGCCTCTCACAGGGGGGCAGCTTGTCCCAAATGACTTCCAGATTCAGACAGCTTGCCCCAAATGACTGCAAGGTTCAGGCAGCTTGTCCCCAGCGACTTCAAGATACAGGCAGCTGGCCCCAGATAATGTGTGCCAGCTCTGCCTACTGGCTGCTGTTTGTCCCTGCTCCTGCTGCTTCTTGGGATATGTGACCTGGTATTCCAGGAGGCTGAGAATTTGGGGTTTAAAAACTGAACTGATTCCTTAATTCACACAATCCATGTGGATAGGGGAATCACTCATGCTGAGCAATTGTATTCTGCCGGCAGGGAGCCTTCGCTGCCGGCAGAATACAATGATGATCTGTTTTGCCAGCTACAGCTGGCGGCACTGATCATTGGGTAAAACCTGACAGGCTGGTTGTACAAAAGTCAATCGATAGATTGACCTGTGTACAACCAGCTACCCCATGCATGGATCAATATTTGGCTGGTCCCTGCTGAACTGGTCAAATTCCGTTCCATGTTTGGCCAGCTTAAGACAGCCATTCCCAATCAGGGTTATGCGAAACTATAGGATTTCTCCAGAGTCCCTGCAAATTTCTGGGTCGATCTTTTTTTTTATCTGCCTGGAAGAGAGGGCATTCTTTCCATTGCTGTAAGAGGAGCATTTTTTCCCACTGACCACCAATGTACAGGGGGAATTTTCCTCACTGACTTTCGATTTTAGCAAGGGGTTCCGTGGGACCTGAAAATTATTTTAAGGGTTCCTCTTCAGTAAACTGAGAAAGATTGCTGAGAAAAGTAATACACAGAAGTGGCTTGATCACAAAGGGATGTTTCCAAAATTCAGTTTGAATGCAAAGTCTGCCTTAACATGCTTCCTAGAAGCCCTGTAATGATAAGGACTGCTTATGCTGTCTAATTAAAATGTACACTTTCAGAAGGATTTGAAAGGTTTTGGTTTTTTTTTAAAAGGTGTTTATTTTGCATTTATAAAACACAAACAAGAACAGAACAAGAAAAAGACTCAAAAGAGGAACTCAAAACTAAAATAAAAAAGTAAGGATACAGAAAAGGGGATCAAGACACAAACAACAAATTATTGCAGACCGGAACCCCATACATATAACAAGAGAGAATCACAGAACAGAATATTAACAACAGGCAAGCAGTCAGAAACATACAAACACACAGCCAAACACATACAAACAGTCACACACAAACACCATCAACTCCCTTACAAATCAGAGGAAATCATTAGCATGTAAAATCCAACCCCTCAAACCATAGAACCCTGTGACAATGGTTATGACAAGACATCATCTCCCCAAAAAGAGTCTGCTATATCCAGCCAAGGCTGCCAGACTGTCGTAAATGTTTTGGGGCAGGCCCGTCCTTTATAGATCAGTTTATATTGAGGCAGCACCAGATTAACCATGCGGTGTATAGAGGGCGGACTATCACCTGAAAGGTTTAACCTGCTGTCCAGGAAAGTTCAATATGCAATTGTGTGTAGGTGACAAATCCCGCATTTGAATTCATCATATGGATTCTGAGGGAAATAGCTGTGAAATATAGAGGTAGAATTTCCTAAAAGAGCAGAACAAATTAATTTGTAACATTCATAATTATATATTTTTATATATAATATATTTATTTATAATTTTAATAATATTATTTTACAATGAAATAATAATACTTTTTATATTTATACATATTGGGTAGATTTACTAGAACTGGAGAGTGCAAAATCTGGTGCAGCTCTGCATAGAAACTAGTCAGCTTCCAGCTTTTATTGTCAAAGCTTCACTGAACAAGCTGAAGTTAGAAGCTGATTGGCTACCATGCACAGATTCTATGTGCACCAGTTTTAATAAATCCCACCCATGACGTTTTATATTTATATGATATTTATCTATACATATTTGTATTCAAATGTAAAATTCATATTCATATGTAAAGTACATTTTAACTTTGCAAAATGATTTTTTTCACTTAGCTTAGTGATTGAGGTGAAGTTTAATGAAATTTCACTTTGCCAAGAGTACCCAATCATGTGCAGGGGAAAAAAAAAAAAACAGGATTTTTGCTTGCACGTGATTGGATGATTGACAGCACAGCTTCACTTCAGTCACTAAGCTAAATGAAAAAAGTTACATCTCAAAAGTGAAAATTCTCTATTCTTTCAGTAAATCATTTTCTAAAACAACTATCATCTGATGTACCAGACAACGGCATAATACTGGCATTATGTACAACGTTGATCAGATGCTGAAAGTAAAAGCACAGTTTCTAGCTCCCACTTGCAGTTCTTTGAAGACCATTTGCATTGTGTGAACGGATGTATGACTAAATATGGCCACACACAGAGAATAGACTATGTACACAATGTGGCAGCAAGCGGGACTGCAAATGTTCGATTTCCTTTCAACTAGCGCAGCGAACACCTGTGATCTGAGCCCACACACTGAGCAGCTGGAGGCACAGAATGCCAGGCCATAGCATGTACATGTCATGTGTAGCACTTTCCATATGCAGCATCTGTTAGTCTGTCCAGTCTTGGGAGACTTTGTTGGAAACATGACAAATGATTATCCTCTGCACCATGGCACTCACGTGATAACAGATTCTATAGCTGTCATTGTGTGAGAGGCCTACAGGCAATATGTCATTACAAGAAGCACGTTACAGAAACATTCCTGTTCTGGTATCTGTAAGAATTTGTTATGAACCTTGCAAATTCTTTTCTATTCATTCTTTTTTTTTTTACAAATGTTCATATACTGTACATGCTAAGATGGCTCCATTGATAATAATGCTATGTATGGGGAAGCCTGTGACCAGGGGTGGACTGACCATTTGGGAATTCGGGCACTGCCTGAGGGCCCGGGGTCAGAAGAGGGCCCTATGAGATGCCCCTGGTACCTTTCATAGGCTTTTTTGGGTGTGGTTTGAGTGTGGGCAAGGACACAGGGGCCCCATGATCCCCTATTGCCCGGGGGCCCCATGAGTTGTCAGTCCGTACCTGCCTGTGACTTCCTTCCATGATGCAGAGTTCAGGGGTATGAGCCAATGACAAGGCCCAAACAATGCATTATGTGAGGTTGTCAAATAGTCTGACCTACCCAAAAGTAATGGGTATTTTGTACTGATGGCCACAGAAGATATAGTAGTGGGGGAGTACTGGAGTGGTGAGTAAAATTGGTCAGGGGTGGGTGGGCTTTAGATAGGCCCTGTCGCTTTTCCCTGAATGGACATGATGTTCACTTTAGAAAGACATATGCAGAGCTGACTCTCCTCAAAGACATTTCTGTACGTCATAGTATTTCCAAATAAGTTGTATACATTTTTAGAACCTGTCAAATTTTGTCTTATAGTTACATAGTTAGTCTGGCTGAAAAATGACAAAAGTCCATTCAATTCAACCATATAAAAAAAAAAAAGTTATAATCCTATACCCACAGTTGATCCAGAGGAAGGCAAAAAAACCAGCAAAGCATGATCCAATTTGCTCCCGCTGGGAAAAAAATTCCTTCCTGATCCCCCGAGAGGCAATCGGATATTCCCTGGATCAACTTTACCTACAAATGTTAGTAACCAGTTATATTCTTTGTATCTAGGAAAGAATCCAGGCCTTTTTTAAAGCAATCCACTGAGCTGGCCAGAACCAACTCTTGAGGGAGTCTATTCCACATTTTCACAGCTCTCACCGTGAAGAAACCTTTCCGTGTTTGGAGATTAAATTTCTTTTCCTCCAGACGTAAAGAGTGCCCCCTTGTCCTCTGTGATGACCTCAGGGTGAATGACTGTACACCGAGTTCAATATATGAACCACTGATGTATTTATACATGTTGATCATATCCCCCCTTAATCTCCTCTTCTCAAGAGAGAATAAATTCAGTTCCTCTAATCTTTCATTTTGATCTGATATTTTTAAATACAACTAATACAAAAAGATCACCTTCCAGTTGGTGTAGGTCCCAAACCCTCTTTTCGTACACACTTATGCAGAACAAGGGAGTCACATCTCTACCTCTAAAATGAATTTATAAGAGAAATAGTGCTGCATTAAAAAAAAGAACAAAAAAACTACTACCCTTACAAAAACATAATTGAATAAAAATCAATATTATATCCAACTTGATCCTTATTAAAGGGAAAAAAGCTATATGTAATACCACACAAATATTAGTGACACAAACCAAATAGTGTAAATAAGGTCCAAATAGCTCCCTAATATGGGGCATACAACCATTAATCCTTGATATACTGTTGAACATGTAATATGCACAATAAACGAAAGATACAAATTATAAAATAAATATAAAATATATAATCATATAGATACTGAGAAAATAAATACAAAGTGATAGTCCATATTAAAGTGAATAACAGAGGTGTAATTCCATGAGTCTTCTCCTTTAATATATGTGTGTAATATCCACCACCACCAGGCATGCATGCTCCCCTCCACCGATTCACCCACATCACATAGGTCAAATAGGGCAATACTCCAAATCCTCCTTTCCTCTGTGTCCTGGTCACTGAGAGCCGAAAGTCAATCCCAACGATGGAGATGAAACTTCCAGCCAGGAATGCACCATCTTTAAATCTGACCAGAAGACAAGTCTTTCCCACTGCAGAATCACAAACCAACATCACCTCTCAGGGACCGGTATCAGCCCTGGAACGAGGCGTGGTCTCCTGACTCCGCTGACAGCTCCACCTGCCAGTCACCTCCTTACCTCTATTTATCATTCTCCTGGATTTCTGCAACTCAATTTCTCCAGTGGAATGACTGTTAAAATTAGGTAGAACTTCCATGTTCTGGAAACCTGGTAGAATGGTAGAAAAGGTTGCAGGAAAGAAAATCGTATCATCTATGGCCGGCATAAGACTTTAAAGGATAAGTCCACCTTTAGGAAATTGTAACATGTTCCTCCTGTTTTTTCGGTGGAACACGTAACATGTTCCCACTGCCGAAGTCACTGCCCGCTCCACTGCATCTAGTGACAGCTAGCAAGGGATCTTCTCCCTCTGCTTGCTATTACCATTTTAAAAATATGTGGCTCTGTCCACCCAGTTGCATCATTTACTCAAAGAATTCAGTGAATGGAAAACTACAAGTATCGCCATCCTTTGCAGCTGTTGGCTTGTAGTTCTCAATTAACTACCATTTCACTGTTGAGTGTTGTGAAAGTTCAATGTCTCTTCCTGTCAGTGTGCATGTGCCTGCCCATACAGGGTACGAGCACACAGATACACTGACAAGTCTGCAGGAGTCCTGCATGACACCCATGATCTGCTGTGTGCGGGTGCAATGCTTTCTAGGCTCCAAGTAAAAAAAATAATAAATGCACCTTTTTTTTACAGTGCCTTGAAAAAGTATTCATACCCCTTTGAAATTTTTTCACATCTTGTCATTTTACAACCAAAATGTAAAAGTATTTTATTGTGATTTTATGTAATAGACCAACACAAAGTGGCACATAATTGTGCAGTGGAAGGAAAATGATAAATAGTTTTCAACATTTTTTACAAATAATATCTGAAAAGTGTGGAGTGTATTTGTATTGTAGTATTTTGTAGAACCACCTTTTACAGCTGCAAGTCTTTTTGGAGATATCTCTACCAGCTTTGCACATCTAGAGAGTGATATTTTTGCCCATTTTTCTGTCAAATTGGATGGAGAATGTCTGTGAACAGCAATTTTCAAGTCTTGCTAAAGATTCTCAATTGGATTTAGGTCTGAACTTTGACTGGGCCATTCTAACACATGAATATGCTTTGATCTAAACCATTCCATTGTAGCTTTGGTTGTATGTTGAGGGTCATTGTCCTACTGGAAGGTGAACCTCCACCCCAGTCTCAAGTCTTTTGCAGATTCTAAAAGGTTTTCTTCTAAGATTGCCCTGTATTTGGCTTCATCCATCCTCCCATCAACTCTAACCAGCTCTCCTTTCCCTGGTGAAGAAAAGCATCCCCACTACATGATGCTGCCACCACCATGTTTCACGGTGGGGATGGTGTGTTCAGGGTGATGTGCACTGTTAGTTTTTCACCACACATAGTGTTTTCCTTTTAGGCCAAAAAGTTAAATTTTGGTCTCACCTGACCAGAGCACCTTCTTCCACATGTTTGCTGTGTCCCCACATGGCTTCTTGCAAACTGCAAATGGGACTTCTTATGGCTTTATTCTTGCCACTCTTCCATAAAGACCAGATTTGTGGAGAGCACGACTATTAGTTGTCCTGTGGACAGATTTCCCCACCTGAGCTGTAGAACTCTGCAGCTCCTCCACAGTTACCATGGGCCTCTTGGCTGCTTCTCTGATTATTAATGCTCTCCTTGCCAAACTATCAGTTTAGGTGGATGGTCATGTCTTGGCAGGTTTGCAGTTGTGCCATACTCTTTCCATTTTCAGATGATGGATTGAACAGTGCTCTGTGAGATGTTCAAAGCTTGAGATATTTTTTTATAACCTAACCCTGCTTTAACCGTATCCACAAGTTTATCCCTGACCTGTCTGGTGTGTTTTTTTGGCCTTCATGATGCTGTTTGTTCACTAACAAACTTCTTAGGGCTTCAGAGAACAGCTGTATTTATACTGAGACTAAATTACACACAGGTAGACTATATTTACTAATAAGATGACTTCTGAAGGCAATTGGTTCCACTAGATTTTAGTTAGAGGTATCAGACTAAAGGGGGCTAAGTACAAATGCATGCCACACTTTTCAGATATTTATTTGTAAACAAGTTTGAAAACCATTTATCATTTTCCGTCCACTTTTACAATTATGTGCCACTTTTTGTTGGTCTATCACATAAAATCCCAATAAAATACATTTACGTTTTTTGATGTAACATGACAAAATGTGGAACATTTCAAGGGGTATGAATACTTTTTCAAGGCACTGTACTTTTTTTTTTTAAAGGTAAACTTATCCTATAAGTCTGGTACACGTTAAGTTTTTTGTTTTTGTTGTACGCTGAAGAAAAGAAACCCAGAGAAGTCACTGTAGTAAGGATGTGATGTTAGTGCGGTGATCTGTCACATTGAACTATTGTGTTCTGACAGGGGGTCTGTCCCCCCACCAGAACACACTGATCAGTGCTCACAGCCATTGGCTGCTGGTTTTCCAGCATGTCCCTTCGACAATATCCGATCATTGAATTGGCTTCTGTCGGACAGACAGCTGTACACACTGTCCGAATGTTGGCCGGTTCCTGCTGAACCAACCGATATTCGGATCTTGTGTACCCAGAGCTAATCTACACAAACATATAAGGCCCAGCCTAATCTACCAAATCCTAACTTGCTTATCACAAGCTAAAAATAAAACCTCAACTCCGAATCGTCTCCATGTAGATGTCTCTACACGTAGAAGTTTCAGATTCTGCTGTTGGCCGCCACTTTTAAAAGAAAATAAAATAAGCCTTGCATAAAACCAGCGTGGGCACTCAAGAATTGTATCTGGATTCAAAAGTGCAGTATAAGGAACATCTTATATTTAAAATCCTGAAGTGTCTGCATAGGAATGTTTATCAATGCCGGGAACTCATTCATTTTAGAAGAGCCTCTTGAAATGCCATGCAGATTTTAACTCATCCCCCTTCTTCACTCAGATACTTTCACAGCAGTAACAGGAATCACATTCCATCAAGCTATGCAGTGGAATGAGCACACAGTGCTCAGTATGCACATAGCATATTGAGTAAGTGACAGTTCATGCCTCTTCTTTACAGTTTATGCTGGAAAGAGGGAACTTTCACAAGAATACCTGTTCATTGTACTACTGCACAATACATATTTTAATTTGTCTTTTCTAAATGACCAACTTAAAATACAAATAACAAAGATTAAGAATAAAAATAATAGTTATAATATTATACGTGAGTTATATAGCTCCAAGGATATGCACAGCGCTTTACAATATAAAAATACACAGTACAGTTACAATACAACAAAATACAAGAGGGTTAAGAGGGCCCTGCTTATAAGAGCTTACAATCTAACACGGTGGGGCAAGTGGTACAAAATGTTATAACTGTGGAGATGATGGAAGTGATAAAAGTTCAGTTAGTTGGAGGTGTGATAGGCTTCCTTAAAGAGATGAGTTTTCAGGGATCGCCTAGAGGCAGCCAGAGTAGGAGATAACCTAACAGACTGAGGTAAAGAGTTCCCGAGGATGGGAGAGGCTCTGGAGAAGTCCTGGTGTACCTAAGGCCAGAGCTAGACCGCAGCCACACTTTCCATAACACAGAATACTACAAAATGCAAAAACATTCATTTCAAAAAGTACGTTTTATTTTTTTTGGCCAGGAAGATGCCATTTTGCAGTTCAGCCTGGGTAACAACCATGGCTTCCTCCATAAACACAGAGAGCAAGTGTAGCCACGCTGGGACAGGAAATGAATTAATCATAGGTTTACCAGGTGAAAATAAAGGGAAAAGCCCCCCCCCCCCACAAAAAAGAAAACCCAGCCCCCAAATCTAAGGACTAGTAAGCTGCAATATATTACATGTATGTTTTTGGGTCCAGGCGCACTTTAACATAATTGTTAGGTCTTTATTCCTGTCAGTGATGCTATTGATGAGATATTCTCTCACTTTCTGTGGCAGTACAAGAAATGGTGGTTGTGTCTGTCAATTGGGCTGAAATCCGCAGAGAGCAATCAAAACATAATGAAAAGTTCTAGTCCTTCCACACTAAAAATGTGTTTTGTCAAAGGAAACTCCTTAGGTTTTTGCTGTTCTATGCCAGGAAGGCCATAACCATGAGAAGGCATCTCCTCCTGCTATGTAATTTTGGAAGCAACTGGTGATCTCAAATCTACTCCTGTTCCAAGATACACACTCCAACAGAGACTGCGCCAAGAAATCCACTAAAGTCTGGGTAAGGTGGCTTGAGGACACCTCTATGGCAATGATGCCTAATTTTAGATTGTAAGCTCTAAAGAGGAGGGCCCTCTGGTTCCTCTTATACCAAATTGTAATGTAACTGTTATTTCTACCTTCATTTTGTAAAACGCTGCGCTAACTGTTGGCGCCATATAAATCCTGTATAATAATAATCCCTAACTAAATCTGATGGTCAGCTGCTGCAAAGCTAAGGGGACTTCTGCCTTTTCCTACCACTTGCTCCTAATGGGGACTGGACCTAGAGTGGGAATCTCAATTACTACTGTATTTATCCATTTCATAACACAAGCCACACACACTTTATTGCTTCATTATTTTTATGTTTCTTGTTGGACACTCAGGTGGCATGCCCTGCATGGAATAAGTCACTTGGTCTATGTACATTCTCTTCATAAACTCCAATAAAATAGATTTTTAAAATGTGTTTTGTCTGTCTCTCTGAGCAATTCCCTTCACTTCCTATCCTAACAAGAAGTGAAGAACAATCTCCCCAACAGGGAAACAGATGACAATATAAACCTGACAGGCTGAAACCCTTCCACGCTCTATACAACATACATAAAACCTTTTGGCTCGATTTGGGGCTGGATTGTGGTTACACATTGCTAACAATACTTTTTACGACTTGTTAAAGTACACAAATTGGGACATTTTAGATATGTACAAACAAAACCATATTTAAATGACTCAATGTCAGTTTTATTTTATATGAAATAAACAGTGCTTGTATGTAAAACATTTTGGCTGATGTATATTACTAATATTTTACATTGTTCTCTCACCCCATAGTCCCATATGTACTCTTGACCTAATTGGATAAACCACCAGTTTTCAATTTCTTGAATGGGCATGGTCCAACTCATTTCAGAGCACCTTTTTCCGGGGCAAAGGGGTACATTCTATATGTAGAGAGAGCATATACAGTAAGATATCCAGTATACATAAAGACATTTTTTTTATTATTTTTACAGGTGACCAAAAACACATGAATGTTTAAAATCACATTCCCTTGATCCAGTTACAGCAGACACACCAGATGGCTGGGTGAGGAAGATGTAGCCCACCAGGACACAAGAATGCTGACTGGGAAAGGGGTCATTGAAAGGGTGCATCATATTATAACCATATAAGGAGAAATATATATATGGATTCATCATAAATATAAACCTTTAGTGATGATATACAGAGTTGGAAAATAATATATTCATACACTGACGTACAAAGCCGTACACCACACTGCCCCAAACTACATCACTGACCTAGTATCCAAGTACCACCCAGCACGCACACTCCGCTCCTCACAAGACCTCCTTCTATCTAGTTCCCTGGTCTCCTCCTCCCATGCCCGCCTCCAGGACTTCTCCAGGGTGTCACCCATCCTCTGGAACTCCCTGCCCCAACCCATCAGATTATCACCTACTCTCCTCTCCTGTAGGCGCACCCTGAAAACCCATCTCTTCAGGGAAGCCTACCCCACCCCCTGCTAACTTGCCGACCTCCTCCACTCTTCCTACCACTCCATCCCCCACAGCTTTCTCCTCCTGTGCCACTATACCCTCCCTCCTAGATTGTAAGCTCGAAAGAGCAGGGCCCTCCATCCGCTCATGTTTTGCATTGTATTGGTATTGTTCTGTCACATGTTCTGTCCCCCTTTGTAATGTACAGCGCTGAGCGAACTATCGGCGCTTTATAAATACTGTATAATAATAATAATAATACAGATTATACCATTAGGACTCTGGTCAGACCGGGTGCGACTTGCCATGCAATTTGCCATGCCATGCGACTTGCAAATCTCATGGCAAGTCGCACCCTACTGTCTGCAATTAAAGCGGTCATATTGGTGCAATTCCAACTTTCGGTGCCGCACCAATTTCTAAAGTAGTGCATGGTGCAACTTGCATAAACATCTGTGTCTTGCAAGCAGCAGATGTCTTGCAAGTCGCACCTCAAGTTGGAATACAATCCGACTTTGAAATCTTGAAATTTCACAGGAAGTTGCACGATTTCAAAGTCAGATCGGTGTGACTGGGGTGTTAATCGTATGTAATGGAGGCAAATATAAAGCCTCAAGTAAACAGTGTAATTCTATATCAGCAAACAATCACATAAAATGGGGCTCAATATTATATAGCAAAAATTGCATTTAAACAATTATATTCTAACGAGGGGCTGAAAATAATAACTGAATTTCAATAAAGCATTAAGACTAGTTTCTATATAGTCACATATTGCACTAAAAAGTCTATACAAGACTGCCATAGAGGTCAAAAGAGATAATACAGATACTCACTATTGATTCATAAGTCCCCATGTATATCTCATAAGAAAAAGTAGCAAATCCACCCCATAGGCAATTCAACTTTAGTTGGCGTCAAACTTGCATATCATCACCAGGATTGTGATGTGTTTTGTCAGGCAATGGAGATGTGTTTGCCAGTACTGTTTTTATACTCTTCCCCTCTTCAAGATGGAGGAATGCCACCTCCAACCCGGAAGTGACATAATTTCCTCCAACGTTTTATGACTTTTGTAAAAAAAAAATATGTTAAATAAAATGTAAAATTACTGGACAAGCCATTTTGTAAATTGGTGCAATTAAAAACGACCTTTCCGTTTCAATCTAAAGATGCTCAGACATCTGCACTAACCTACAAAACAAATTTTAGGCATTCCCTGCAATAGGAATTAAATTTTTGATACAATACTCCCTAAGGGTTAACAATTTCTAAAATGCTGCAAACACTTCAGTTTCCACATTAAAACACTGAAAGCGCGCCATGATTATAATGAATTCAGACATTCCCATTCAGATATCAGTATGGAAAGGATATCGTGAAACAAACAGCTTTTTCTTAAGAACAGAAACAGACTCTGCTACAAAGTTTGTTAAAACCCTTGCAATGTACATTGATCACCCAGAGGGGAATGTTTTATTTTTTTTTCTCAACAAAACTGAAGTTACATTTTAAGTCCCCATGCACACTGAACATTTTTACAGCTGCTGTTTGTGGCTTTTGGTGTTTTTTTCTACAGCCAGTAAACTCCCCAGCATGTTATCCTATGTGTCCCATGTACACATAGACTATAATCAGCATTTTTTGGCAGGGTGTGTTTTGGCTGGCAAAAAAAAGAGAACTGGTGGGTTTCTAGAGAAGTTTTTTAGCTGTAAAAACGCTCTAACGTTGAAAAACATGGTAAAACGCAGCAAACTGGCGTTTTTGAAATTTTTTTTTTGAAGCAAAAAAATTTTGGGGGTAAAAAAAGCTAAAAAAAAGTGGCTAAACGCTAATGCAAAAACGCTAAAAAAAAAAGCTGAAAAACTCATGTTTTTAACGTGACTTTACATGCCCAGTGTGCAAGGAGCCTAAAGTATACCAGTTTCTGACATTGACACACTACTATAAATCCAAACATCACTTTAAAAACAAAGTAACAAATTACTGATCAGGCTGAGTATGTTCAATTTATATTAGGGTGGCCATTTAATTAAAGTTTCAAGCATCTGCTGAATATTTATAGACTGAGCATAGCCCTGACAATCCAAAAGCCTTGCATGTATCTGGGCGTGTGTATTTGTGAGTCTAATTTGTAAGAGCTGCTAATAGAAGCTTTCTCATTCCCTAGAGGAGAAAAATGTAGAACAGCCATACTTTTACTGAGGGGTGGAGTGCAGTAAACTGTTCTGTAGCATATCATTTGCACCTGAAAAGATAAGAGCAAATAAAGTGCCAATGATTCATGTCTGGGATATGGCTATGTAATTAATGGAAACAGCCGAAAGTAAGAATCCTGTGTTTCAGGGGAAAATGCCTGTAGGTAAGTAAGCAAAGATGTAAGGATTTTATCATATGATAGAGAAGATCCTTGCCTAGTTCTGTATATACTGAGATATCTGTTCTTGGGCACTTGGTAAAATATTTTAAAAATCAATGTTGAAAGGATCTGCTATGCTAAGAAACACTGTACCCTTCGATGCTTTATGGGCTCATTCACCCTATGTAGGATGCCCTACGGTTTTGCACTAGATAAACATAAGTCACTGCAAGAGCACATAGAAAACAATTGTTTTCTATGTGCTCTGTACACACCGCAATGCTGTTGTAAAGTGTGGTGTGGTGCAGTGTGGGGAAAAATGCAGCATGTGTGTATTTGTCCACAACGCACTGGATGGCACTGCATGTCATCGTACAGCAGCGCAATGAACCACGTGGCTCTGCAGAGATATGAATGAAGTGTCACTATGTGACAATTCAAATAAAGTTTTTTAAAAAAGTAAGCAGTGTGATGCACCGAAACGTACATTGCACCGCTGAAAATAATATTGTTCGTCCGTGCTCCAGGGAAAGGTCAATTGCAGGTATCAGCTGAGCTCTGAGGAAGAGGGTCTCACCCTTGAAATGCGTAAGCTGTGCCCTGGTGGATGGATGTGCTCCTGGTGGCTTGTTAGACTGATACATGCAACTGACTTTTTATTTTTGTGAGTAGTTTGCCATTCATGTTTTTACTCATTAAAGTCTTATGGTAATGCACTAGGCTGGTGTGTTTTTTTCTTGTGTTTGCACCGCCCTTGCTGGAGTCAACTGACAATTTGGGAAGTCCTTCTTCCCAAAGGTGTATAATGATAAACAAATCTTCTCCTAAAGAAATATGTGCTTCCACCATCCACCAGTGACAAATCAATATCAACCGCACTCACCAGATGTTGGTGAGTACTGCGCCTTTTAGGATTTTAGGGATCCTATGCCCCCTCTAAAACTCTCCAGAGCTCCTTTTCCACCTTGATTGGTACAATGCTCTCCTTCAGCTCACTCCTTCAAAAGCTCCAGCAGTGCAGAAGAAAAAATAACATAGCGTAATACTGCCAGTAACACTTAATAAATTAATAATAATACCAGGCCACTCACATGTTCAAAGTAAGTTAAAAGCATTTGTTTAATAGCCTCATCGGCTCACACAGATCCACATATGCAAAATAGTACCAGGAACCTCACAGCCTTGCAGTTTGCAGAGGATAACACTGTATTCCCGACATCAAAGATGGCCGCTGGAACGCACCCCTCAGCGTGCGCTCCACTCACCGGAAGTGACATAGATCATACTGATGGCAGACCAGAAGTGCGTTGACGCGTTTTGCCCCACCCATAGGGCGTTCTCAAGACCTTGTCTTTATATATTGGTGTTTTACACTGTTGCACAGCAGCATACCGGTATCTTTATCACGTTTTAAATTTCTTTGTGCGCTGGGGTTCACGATATATATACATACATATGACTGTATGTAAATGTATTGTCAGCGGTCAGCACTATTTGCCCTACAGCACATTTTGTACATTGTCTTCTCAAAACTAAGTAACATGTTTATTGCAGAGCTACTCCATTTACTCGTTGGAGCCCCCCGTACCTTTCAACACAAACCCATATCATCCTACGAAACAAACACTAGGCTCGCTCTGGCAATAGACCAATGCATTGTGGGAAGGCAATGGAGAGAGTCTTGTGCTCATACATACCTCCATACTCAGAAGTATCAGACTCCTTACCCTACCTGCTCCAAAGGCTCTTCCACACCGGCATTGAATATAGGCGGCAGGATTGCCAACCATTTGTAAATTCACAGAGACTTTGCAAAAATCAGTGATTTTTACAGCTGTCCATGATTGTCTGTTACAGACATGAAATGTCCATAATAATCATTTTTTTTAGACAGTGTACTGGCACCTCTGTCAGTAGACACTGGCAGTGAGTTGAGCTTATTTTTCCATAGAAGTGGGGTGGCCGTTGACTAGAGTGAACATACAGTTGCATTTGGAAAACTCATACAAATGAGCGCAGAGAGGCCACTCCAGGTGGAAACATGTGAACAGTTAATCATGAGCTCACCACTGCTGCCTTGTTAATCATATGCATGATGAAGAGAACTGGAAAAAAAGGCGCTGTGGAAAATGCTCTCAGACAAGCACCTTAGTGGAGGTGCATCTTTATTGGGTGAGATAAAGTAGCAAGTGTAATAAAATTAACCAGCCTGAAGTGGACAGTGTGATTCCAATGGACGGCCCGTCCGCTCTGAGGGGAGCTGAGATCAAAGAATGCTCCTGTCGGCTTCAAATCACGTGGTGTCACCATGGCAAACGAAGGCAGTGTCCGGCGTTGGCTTCAGCTGGGAGCATATGTGGGGTTACCAAGACGACATGTTTCGCGCAGTTGCGCTTTGCCTTGACAAAGCGCAACTGCGCGAAACATGTCGTCTTGGTAACCCCACATATGCTCCCAGCTGAAGCCAACGCCGGACACTGCCTTCGTTTGCCATGGTGACACCACCCAGGACACTGGTACGCTGACACCACGTGATTTGAAGCCGACAGGAGCATTCTTTGATCTCAGCTCCCCTCAGAGCGGACGGGCCGTCCATTGGAATCACACTGTCCACTTCAG
This sequence comes from Staurois parvus, assembly GCF_062004578.1. Classification (NCBI taxonomy): domain Eukaryota; kingdom Metazoa; phylum Chordata; class Amphibia; order Anura; family Ranidae; genus Staurois; species Staurois parvus. The sequence goes on along the minus strand of NW_028317811.1, from coordinate 2,553,825 downwards.
GCTGGTTAATTTTATTACACTTGCTACTTTATCTCACCCAATAAAGATGCACCTCCACTAAGGTGCTTGTCTGAGAGCATTTTCCACAGCGCCTTTTTTTCCAGTTCTCTTCATCATACAGTTGCATTTGCTGACGCTGCTCCTCTAGTTCCAGCTGCAGCCTTGAGACAGTCTTGGCGGAGCAATATTAACTGTCCTCCATCCCTCTGTATTCCTAGGAACCCGACGCTAGTCTGGGGGCAGCAGCTTGAATCCTGGGCCTGCCCACCCTGCAGCTACACTCTTCTTTGAGTCCTGGGGTAAGTTGTTGCTGTTTTTCTGTAGCAGCAATCCTCTTTTTTTCACATTGAGTTCTTTGTCTGTTACTGGCAAACAGGGGAATTTGGGGGTGGGAGGAGAGCGCTGTACTGGAAGAGGGGCTGATTTGGGGAAAAAGGCGGTGCCGGGTGCTGTTTTTAGGTGTAAAGTGGCCAGTGAGATCTGCAGTCCTAAACCTTGCACTCTGTACATAGCACACTCCTGAACCCTGCACTCTGTACATAGCACACTCCTGAACCCTGCACTCTGTACGAAGCACACCTGAACCCTGCTTACTGTATGATGTACACTCCTGATCCCTGAACTCTGTATGTAGCACACGCTTGATCCCTGTATTCTGTATGTAGTGCACTTCTGATCCCTTCACTCCAAATATTTTCAGTTGGTGAAAGGTCTGGACAGCAGGCAGGCCAGGTAAACACCCAGACTCTTCTACTATGAAGCCATGCTGTTATAGATGCTGTATTCAATTTAGCTGAAATATGCAAGGCCCACCCTGAAAAAGACATCATCTGGATGGGAGGATATTCGGCATGCTGGATGATGTGCAAGCTGCCTATTCCATACACACTAATGCATCCCTATATCATCCGAGATGCAGGCTTTTGAACTGAGCGCTGATAACAAGCCATAAGGTCCCAGTCCTCTTTAGTTTGGAGGACGTAGAGTCCATGGTTGCCGAAAAAGAATATAAAATTTAAATTCATATGACCACAGGACAGTTTTCCACTTTGCAACAGACCATTTTAAATAAGCTTTGGCCCAGAGAAAACAGCAGCATTTCTGGATCATATTCAGATATAGATTTTCTTTGCATCATAGAGTTTTACCTTGTATTTTTAGATGGTACAACAAACTGTGTTCTCACACAGTGATCCTTGGAAATATTCCTGAGCTCATGTAGTGATGTGCATTACAGAACTATACCTGTTTTAAATGCAGTGCCATCTGAGTGCCTGAAGATCACAGGCATCCAATATTGCGTTTCTGTCTTGTCCAGTGCGCACAAAGATTTCTCCAGATTCTCTGAATCTTTTGATAATATTATGTACTGTAGATCAAGCCTCAAAATTTCCACCCACCTGCTCATATTTGGTGAGTGGAAATAACATGGGGGGTGAGTGTGGAGCCCAGCCCATTGTTCCAGAATATCCGGAGTCTCCCCCATCCCTCCCCATGCACAGCCCTACGGAGGATAACACAGGCCCATCCCCCATCACACAGCCCCCCCCCCCCGGAAAACCCATGAAGAAGAGGACACGGCCTCCCACACTGATCGCCCCATCCACACTGCTGGACGAGTGCTCGGAGGGCAGCCAGCCACACGCTGAACTTTAACCACTTAATATGTTTTATATTGTAAATAAAATTTGGGTTTATGAGATTTGGAATTCCTTGCCTTTTGTTCTTATGTATGTTTTATACAGCGTCCCAACTTTTTTGGAATTGAGTTTGTAGAATAAGATCCTAACCACTGTAAAACATAAAATCCAGCTCCACTTGGACCTTCCCTGTGTCTCCCTCCTTATAGGATATCACCATGAAAGCCAACCTTCAGCACTCTCCATAGTTCCAAAATGAATACAGGGAAACCAGCCTGTGACGGGCGCAGCGTCAGACCCCAGCCTTTCTCATCAACTTGTGACCAGCCAATCTAAGACCGCGCTGCCACTTGCGTAACAATGCCATTCTCAGCTGCGCCCTGAACAAAGATTTTCCAGCTCGCTGGACCACAATCTATGTACCAGCAGCCTGAGATCGATTGTTACTGGGTCAGGGTAATTACGCAATTAACCCTTCACACTGCCACCACCACCTTTTTACAGAGAAGGAGGAAACTCACAAATCATAGCAGTAACACAATGATGTTTGAATAAGTGTCTGTATACACACCGCCACTGCAGACAGATGTAGGCAGAAGTTTTAAAACACACAGTAGCACTCTTCAGAGACAGGGATTCTTAGTTTGCATTAAAGAGCTTTAGAAGCAGTTCAACACTTTTTTCAGAAAATAGGATTTATTACTAAAAAGGTCAAAATGGTACAATAAAAATATTTACAGTAAAAGATGTAACAAATATATATATAAATAGAGCAATAACACAACAGAGAGATTATTTATGTATTTCAGGTACTTATATAGCGCCGTCAATTTACGCAGCTAAAGAAAGAAGTTTCAGAAGGTAGGATACCTGCAGAAATCCTTGGTTTAAGCAGAGATCAAGTGTCCTGAAAAAAAGGGTACCTTTTCTCCCCAAGTTGGTTCCTGATGTTAAAAGGGAGAATCTCTTCATCCATCTCTCCAGGCATGACAGCCTTTTCTAGTGTCCCAGCAGGGGGTGTCTACTGAAGCCAAGGGCCAATCGCCTTATTTGGGGAGGGGTGTTAGGCGGAGACTCAGGCTGTGACCCAAATCCCTCCCAAGTTTCTACCATGGTCAATAACCTTCCATAGGTATATATAGAATCCTATTCACTGGTAGAATAATATGCAGAATCATATTCTGAATGTCCAGACACCAAATATGACATATCTTACCGTTCCAGATAAAAACATATTGCTTTCTACTCTCGTGTAGGTGCCACATAGGGGTGTAAGGTGTCAGGTGACTCGTATTAAAATTACCTATCTGAATATATGCTTTTTTTAATGTACCTTTTTCCTGTCGGGATTTATGAATTTGTATGGAAAGTGATTCAAGTGGGATGTACGTTTTACTGCCACTCTGGAATGCTTTTCATGTCCAGTGACTGACTGATTTATAGCTTTACGACCAGGCCAAGGCAAGAGTCTGACAGACATCATGGGACCAGCTAATTAAGTTTACAACCATGAAGCATATCCAGCTGTGCCTGATGTACTTGTGACCCCAGCATACACACACACAAACCACTTGCCATTCAAAAATGGGAGGGGGTAGACTGAACGGAGTGAGAATGACATTTGCAGAGTATGATACAAGATGGTAGATCTTAACAAAATGGTTGTCTGCGTCCAATCGCCACACAGCCATAGTGTAATACCACCCTATAAAAATACACACACTGTGGACACCTCTGCCTGTGATCCAATATGGCCATGAAGTCCAAATAGTGGAAATGATGTCACTAATGTGTCCCTGACCAACGCGTTTCGTCTGTAGGACATTTTTAGGGATTGGTCCTGTTGATATCCTTTAAGGAAGGAGACATGGGAAAGATCCCAGTGAAGCTGGATTATATGTTTCAGAGAGCCTAAGACCTCCTTATTCTAATAAGGGGTCACATGCAATCTGGTGAGTGTGGCTCACAAGAGGGTTATGTGGAATGCACTTGGAACCCACAATTATTGTATTTTGAGGAAAGCACATTGTTTGGTGGAGTGAAGTACATTACAGAGCTGCACAGGAAGAGTCACATGTTTACATATGGACTGTGGTATAGCACAATGAAACTTTATTAAAGAGCCACAGAAGGAATTATTTTGAAAATAGTGGAGCAACTGTCTCTAGCCAGCTACTACCTTGACAAGCTTAGTTATCTTGATCTTATGTATTTTGTTTACCTCCACTTATAGCAGATATGGAGAATGATTGTTTATTGTTCTGTTTTTTTGCCGCCTATTTGAACTGTTGGCATTGACCATACTGGCAGAATGAAGATGTAATTTTCTGACTGTATAAGTCTTATTGTTCATGTTTTCCAATTGGCTCTGTCAGCCTGATGCAAACCTATAAATAAAGAGCATTCAAATAACTTTTTGGATTATATGATGCTCATGGTTTTATGAGTTGTGACATAGAAAATAGGCACAAACAGTATTCAGACATATATTTATTGATTTATGTATGCACATGGTTTATAATGCACGCATGGTATTATTACACAGAGTGAGCATGTTAATTTATTCACTTTATTTATTTATATGTTCATTTTGAGCGCTGCATATTTGTGAACTAATATACTCTCAATGGGGCTACCTACTCGCAGTTAAATGCAGGAACCCTCAACTGGGGTTCTAGCAGCTGATCCTAAGCAGGATATATTTAGACGTGTGAATCCACCCTTAGGCTATGTTCACATATGTGCGGGTGGTGCGGCTGCTGACCCGCATGAAAATCCGTGCCGAGGAATGCAAATCCGCATTAGTTCTAATGGCACGCCGCCCGTAGTGGAAAACGCAACTGTACTGGGAACTGGGGTTCCCGTGCAGACAGCATTTCAGAAGAAGTGTAGGGACTTCTTACCTGTGTGTCAAGGGGCACAGGAGTCCATTCAAATGAATGGGCTCTTGTGCATGTGCAAAACGCAGCCTGCACAGTTGCATACATGTGAACCAGGGGTTAAAGAGGAAGATGAAATGCCCTTTCTTACGCACATGAAAACTTACATAAAACCTGTTATTTTGCCATGCTATATAATATCTGGACAAATACATGACACTGGTAACTCTAAGCCCTGGTTCACACTGATGTGGTGCAGAATTTGCAGCATTTTCAGTGCGAATTCCACACCGCATCAGAATTGCACCCTGTTCATGTGAACTGCTGCGGGTGTGTATGTTAAGTTAATAACACCTCGAAAGCAGTCCACAAAACGCAGTGCGATGTGCAGAATCAGATCATATAGGTGTGAATACCCATGCGATCTTATTCTAGTGCGAACCCAAAAAAGGGTCCTGCGCGTTTTTGGTGCGGGTGCGGTGCGAATAGAGCCATACAAAATGTATGTCTCCAATCGCACCGCATACAAATTGCATGTAATTTGCACAGGAATGCAGTGCGGTGTCTGTGCGAATCACATGCGATATACCGCACTGCACGTATGTGAACCCAGACTCAACCTCAATTGTCATGCATACAGCCATTCTACATTCCTATATTGTGCGATCCAGTGTGAAATCGCATTGATATTATGGCTGTCTACATCATCTATATTAGAACAAAGCTTTGGCTTTAAAAGCTGACCTTGATTGATAACTTCTTCTAAACACGCTCTACACAATGGAGGGAAAACGCATACAAGAAATGCGTGGCATCCCTGTTTAGATGTGGCACAAAAATAATATTGACAGAAGATTGACACGTTATTAGAACAATTGTTCTTTTTTCTGATATTACAATGCGTATGTTATGTCCTTCAGTAGTGAAAGATAGCTTGTCACTTTGCAATAAATTGGAGCAGTGTGTTTCATCTTGTCTCCTTTCACCTGAGGCAATACTCTTCTGGAATCCTGCATACTAATTCCATTGTTTACTGCTCACCCAGGGCTGGCCACTGATGACAGCAGAGCCTGTTCTGCTGTTTGACTATTTGGCAACATGCTTTCAGGTGTCATCAGGTGCTGAGTCACTGTCTCAGAATGTCTGAGCTGTAATCCTTGTGATAAGAGCTTCAAGGCTGAAAAACACAGCTTGTGAGAGGCATTTAGTACCAAGCATAATGGTGAGTGTAAAATACAACAATGCAGGATGTTATCTAGAAACACTATTCAAGCTCCCTTGGAAAAAAAAGATCAATGAATCATAGCAGAAGATTTATCAACAGGTGAAATGGGATATTTTAAACATTCTCGGCTGAGAATTTAGTTGTTTTTTCAGCACAAGGGACAGTACCTAATTTATTGAGAAGTGTCCCTTGTGCTGGTGGCTGCTGAAATCCCCTTCCCCCCCATACCCCCTCTGCTGTAATATTTTGGTGCTGTGGGGTTAATAGAGCTGCTGTACCTCATCAAGTGTGCCGACTATGCTTGCCCTTTGCGCCCCCCCCCTCCACGAATCATAAAGTTCACGCTATAGATTCCCATACCTCCCATCTTTTTTAGCTGGGAATGAGGGTCACCTATTAGCAAATGTATGTAGGCACAGGCAGCACAGTGGCTAAATGGTTAGCACTTCTGCCTGGCAGTACTAAGGTCGTTGGTTCGAATCCCAACCACGGCACCACCTGCATGGAGTTTGCATGTTCTCCCTGTGCCTGCATGGGTTTCCGCTGGGTACTCTGGTTTCCTCCCACACTCCAAAGACATTCCCATACCTCCCATCTTTTTGAGATGGGAATGAGGGACACCTATTAGGTTAATTGGATCCTGTCTAAATTGTCCCTAGTATGTGTATGTGTGAATTTAAGTTAGGGACCTTAGATTGTATACCCCTTGAGAGATAAGGAATGATGTGAATGTACAAAAAATATGTGAAGCGCTGCATAAATTGACAGCGCTGTATAAGTACCTGAAATAAATAAATAAGACACATACCCTGCCATGCCTGCTTAAGGCTAGGTTCACATCTGTGCAGGTGGTGCCGCTGCAGATCCACACAAAAATCCGTGCAGCCGCACCACCCACACAGAAGAATGCAGACCCACGGGTGGGTGCTATTAATTCTAATGGCACGCCGCCCGCACTGGAAATCACAACCGCACTGGGAACCGAGGTTCCCTTGCGGTCTGCGGTTTCCAAAGAAGTGCAGGGACTTCTTCACTGCGAGTCCCGGGCACAGGAGTCCATTCACATGAATGGGCTCTTGTGCCCGCGCAAAACGCGGCCCGCAGGAATGCGAATATGTGAACCAGGGGTAAAGGAGAATTAAAGTTGATCCAGGGAATATCCGATTGCCTCTCAAGGGATCAGGAAGGAATTTCTTTCCCCTGCAGGAGCAAATTGGATCGTGCTTTCCTGGGGTTTTTTTTGCCTTCCTCTGGAACAACTGTGGGTATAGGATTATAACTTTTTTTTATAATGGTTGAACTGGATGGACTTTTGTCTTTTTTCAGCCAGACTATGTAACTATACAAAAAAAAAGATTAGTTAACTGCTTCCCGACTGCCCTATAGCAGAACTTCTGCTACAGGGCGGTAGGGCTGCATTAAATCATGTGTGTATGTGTAAATATATATATATATATATATATATATATATATATATATATATATATATATATATATGATTTTGTATTTCCAGGTGGGGGGGAGTGCACTACCTGCTTCAGCTGTCAATTGCCGGGTCCCGGCTGGAAATTCCCTGCTGGCACCCAGCGATCGCCGAGAAACACTGACAGAGGAGAGGTCTGTATGTAAACAATACAGATTTCTCCCCTGTCAGCTCCAGCACTCTGCTTTGTATTGCTCTGCATAACAGAGCAACACAAAGCAGCATGCTTACACAGTAAAACTGCACTCATAGTAAAATAGCACACAGTTAACCCTTTGATCACCCCAAATGTTAACCCCTTACTGCCCATTGTCATTAGTACAGTGTCAGTGCTTTTTATTAGCACTGATCACTGTATTAGTGTCACTTGGGATGTCATTGGCAGTTAGACAGTTCCCACCTAGTATCAGAAGCCTGCTGCAGTCCAGCTATAAGTCGCTGATCACCGCCATTACTAGTATGAAAAAATTCCAGTATATATTCTGCCATTTGTAGAAATTTTCACGTAAACCAATTAATTTACACATATTGGGATATTTTTTTAGCAAAGACATGTAGCAGAATACATTTTGTCCTAAATTTATGACGAAATTAGTTTTTTTTTCGTTTTTTAATGGATAAGTCAAAAATATTGTTTTTTTTTTTAATTTTCAGTCTTTTTTTGTTTGTAGTACAAAAAATAAAAAACACCCAGGTGATCAAATTCCACTGAAATAAAGCTCCATTTGTGGGAAAAAAGGACATAAATTTAATTTGGGTGCAGCATTGCATGACCGCGCAATTGTCAGTTAAAGTAATGCAGCGCCGTATCGCAAAAAATGGCTTGGTCAGGAAGGAGGGTAAATCCTCTGGGGGGCAAGTGGTTAAACCCACAAGTGACTTTTTTTTAATCACTATTATTCTTTAATATTGGCTTTTGAAATTTACAAGTGCAACAATGAAGAAATTGAAAGATAAATAGTGCATTTTATACACAACTATATAGATCAGACAAAATGAGGGACAAATGAGGAGGAAAGAGGGACAGAGGGACTTTGTTCCAAATCAGGGACAATCCCTCGAAATCAGGGACAGTTGGGAGGTATGGATTTCTCAATGAAAAGCGCTTATTAATGGAGGACAAGTGGATGAATGAAATGTTCACCTCCTCTATTCATAGGGTGCTTTTCATTATTGGAAGCTACAGTACAGTTTCTATGAATAGAGAAGGAGGGCTGATTAGTTATTTAGTTATATACTCTCGATGAGTGCCTGTGACCAGGGGTGTACGGACAACTCATGGGGCCCCCGGGCAATAGGGGATCATGGGGCCCCTGTGTCCTTGCCCAAACTCAAAAAAGCCTATGAAAAAGGTACCAGGGGCATCACATGGGGCCCCCTACTGACCCCGGGCCCTCGGGCAGTGCCCGAGTTTCCAAATGGTCAGTCCGCCCCTGCCTATGACAGGTCCAGCAACTGTACTAGCCCCACAGCACTGGAAGATCTGCAGGGGCAGAAGATGGAAGATTTTGACTAGGACAGCAACTACCAGCACAAGGGATTCCTCTCATTAAATGTAAGCACCATCCCTTGTGCTTATTGAGAAAGAAAATTAACTAAACTTAGGCTTTAATTCACAGTAGCCTAATGCAATTTATCACGATGTGCAAACTAGCAATTTCAATAATAATTTAGTTAATTTCCCTGAGCTATGTTTACAGATGCTTCTCACTTCTTTGACTTTTGAAAAATATGTTTCATAGATTTATTCATACATTAATTAAGAGATATGTACTTTAAAATGGTCAAAAACAATATTTTCTTAAGAAAGAGTCACCACTCTGAAATGTTACAATATTTCACTGTGCTAAGTAAAGTGACAATTCAGGTCATGTTGTGTCTGGCTCCATTCATAAAATATGCCAATAACTTATTAACTGGCTATAGCAGATAGCAGGTCCAGAGATAGCAGATATTGGGGGCTGGGCTATTTTCCTAGACCCAGACCTTTGAAATCGTGATTTTTCCAATTTCATTGTTCTTTTATCCCACTTCAGTTCACTAGACTTTGCAGAAAAAAAATCTCTTGTATGGCTTAATGGTCAATGTCTGATTACTTTCCCAAAAACCATTATTGAAGCTTTGAAAAATGTCAGTTATTTTGGACGAAGCTAAACTGTTTTTGTTTTTTTATTGGAGCTTGATAACTATGCGCATGGCAATAATTCCATATCACATTCAGACAAACAGGCAACTGCAGAGTTAGCTGAGTGAGGAAGAAGTGAATTTCTAGATGTCAGTGGGGTAGGGCTAACTAACTACTAAAATAACTGACCAATGTAGACTGGTGACTATGAATATTCTAGAGGTAATTTATACAAATTCACCATTGGAAGCATTTATGGAAACCCACATTCCTGCACTCAATATAAATGCATAGATGTCCAGGTGATTGGCCTGAATACTAAAATAATTAGGAAACCAACACCTAATGATAACAAAATTGCAGCATTGGAGCATGTCTAAGGCTGGTCATAGATAGATCGAAATTTGGTCATTTCAGCAAGCATCAGTCAAATTTTGATACATCTATGGCCATTCCCACTAGAGAGAAGTTTATCTAACAACCAGCTTTCCTTTAGGCCTCATGCACACTGAACATGTTTACAGCTGCTGCTGTTTAGCTTTTGGTGTTTTTTTCTACAGCCAGTAAATGCCCCAACATGTTATCCTATGTGTCCATGCACACATAGGCTTTAATCAGCGTTTTTTGGCAGGAGCATTCTTTGGCTGGAAAAAACCCAGAACTAATGGGCAGGGGCGGACTGACAACTCATGGGGCCCCTATGTCCTTGCCCAAACTCAAAAAAGCCTATGAAAAAGGTACCAGGGGCATCTCATGGGGCCCCCTACTGACCCCGGGCCCTCGGGCAGTGTCCGAGTTTCCAAATGGTCAGTCCACCCCTGCTAATGGGTTTCTAGAGGCTTTTTTTAGCTGTAAAAACTCTAATGCTGGTAAAGGTGGTAAAATGCCACAAAACGCTGCAAACCTGTGTTTTTTAGCTTTTTTTTAGCCCCAATTTATTTTTGTTAACACTAATGTGAAAAAACACATAAAAACGCAGTTAAACACAGCAAGCGCAGCTAACCACTAATGCAAAATGCTGAAAAACTTGCTTTTTTAATGCAACTTATACAGCAACCTCTACCGGCATTTTTAAAATGCCCAGTGTGCATGAGGACTCAATGGGAATGTTTTTTCATTCAATCAGTGCATAAAGCCAATTGGCTGTGGCGCTGATCAGCATATTCTGACAGCAGAGGTGTCCAGCTGTCAGAAGACAATAGTGGAGTGGGCAGGATTCCTGTGGATGGGGAAGTCCATTGTCTTAATCTGCAATTACGTTTGTGTCTAGTAAGGGCTCATTAGCATCTGTTCAGCGTTTTTTTCAGCAGCCCCTGAACTCACCCTAATGCTTTCCTATGTGTCCATGTACACATCGTCGTTTACAGTCATTTACAGGCAGTTGAGTTTACAGTCGTTTTTTTGAACGCAGAAAACTTGCGTTCAGCAGTAGATTTTATCAGCGTTCCAACGCAAAAGGCTTGTAAACGCGGCTAACTGTGTTTATAAGCATTTGCGTTTGAAATTTTTTTTAACTCTTTCATTTCCAGATGCTGTGCAGAGCCTTTTTTCATCATGAAAAATGCATGCAAAGCATTTTCCCGGTACTCAAATGGACCTGGTACACCATACTTTGAGGTTTTGCATGAAAAAAAATATGTTAGACAATGCTGCAATAATTTCTGTACAGAAATGAGCTGGAACACATCCAAACACCACAAAAAAAGACAACTAATCTTAACAAATACTGCTCTCTCTATATCTCTGAAAATGTATGAAATAGTTAATTTTTTACTGTTTTCAGTGCATTCTGGGCATTTTGGAAGGTCTCCTGAGGTTATTTTAAAAAAACGCTTCTAAATGCAAATGCTCATAAATGTGCATAAACAGGGTATGCAAACGCGGCTAAACAGACATTTTTTAACCTACATTTTCCAGCAGTCAGTTTCCATCATTCAGAAGTGTCCCGTGTACATGGGGTCTTAGAAATACTAAATAAAACAACTGATATATAGAAGATGGGGTATTCCAGGATAAGGTACGCAAAAACTTTAGATGATCATTGCCCAATATTTGAAGAATGATCGGAAAACAATTGGCATGTCTAAGGGGTACCTTTAACTAGTCTATATATTATTGGGATGGCGCTCATTAATAATAGGATTCAACATATATGAATTTTTCAGAAGATGGCCTATTATTAATGGCATATAGGAACAGACTTGTAAGATATATGAAAACCTAGTTAGTTACAAGCTGAGGAAAAGAGATATCTTATCACAGATTAGTTGTTTGCTAATGTTCAACCACTGTCTAATGTTTATGGCCATCTTGAGAAAGACATACTCTGGTCAGACAGGTGGCACTAGAAATCACTTATTACAGGATATCTGATTAGCTGTAGACAGAGCTGACTCTGTAAACATAATTAGAAGTTGTAGGATGTTTCTCAAGTAGGAAGGTAATAAAATAAGTAATAAAGTCACAAACTATGGTATAAAAGATGTGAAAATGTTTATTTGTTTTTGCACACACCACAGTAATGCACTGGATAGAGGGATTTATCTGCTAAAGAATTTCATTTAGTGTCTTGTTTAGAGCTAATATGGTAAAAGGGGAATTATTATTATTATACAGGATTTATATAGCGCCAACAGTTTGCTCAGCGCTTTACAATATAACAGGAGACAATACAGCAACAATACAGTTCAATACAAGAGGGATAGGAGGGCCCTGCTCCTTGGAGCTTACAATCTAGGAGATGTAAAAGTAACGTTGAAAGTGGAGTACAGCCCAGCACCTGACCTTTCCAAACCCCTCTGCATCATAATCCCCATTAGGGTCTATACTTATTTGTCATTTATGACAGAACTGGATCTGTTGATTTCAGAACGTTGCTGTGTATGGGACAATGAGTATTGGGATACAAGAAGCAAGCTACACCTAGAAACACATTTCTGGCATAATGTGGCATCCTAGAGAGTTGCTAGGGACACAGTAAAATCAAAGTAGAATATGGTGTTGGAACCTTTCAACGCAGGAGAGGTTAGAAATTGGTGCAGAGCATCCTCACCAGAAGAAATGAGTATGAAAACAAGGGGTTAAAATACAAGTAAGCCTAAAACAAAAATTGTAATATATTGCAGCTTACCAGTCATCAGAATGGAGGAACATTTCTACTGAAAGGAGAATAATCAACACAAGACACATAAAACTAACTGGGAGTCCCTTGTGCTGATTCTTATGTTTTATTTTTAGCTAAACCCAAGGTTTACGTCTTTCCAAACCCAAAAACAAGATTTGCACTTTAACTCATATGTGTCAAACACAAGGCCCGGGACCGAATCCAGCCTGCCAGGTCATTTCATGTGGCCCTAGTACCTCTCTTGCAGCTGTAGCACCCCCTCTTCTCCTTCCCTACCTTGTCTCAGCAATTGGCAGCAGAGAGAAGGACAGAACTCCTCTGCTAGATCCCACTCTTCTCTGTGCAGCCATGGAGAGGCTTGTCTCTACACCCCCCTCCATCTCAGCAGTTGGCAGCAGAGAGGACAGAACTCCTCCTACAGATCCTGCAGCATCCCCTCTTCTCTGCCTCCTCTGGTCTCAGCAATCAGCAGACTCTGACAGCTGACTCCAGCCCTCCTCTGGTCCTCCTCCTAACCCTTCCCAGCTCCGCCCCCAGCTTCTTCCCAACAGCGGCGCAAGGTAAGGGGTGTGCACTGTGATGTAAGGGAGGGTAGGGGATTCTTGATATCTGATGGTGGTGGGCTCTTGACATCTGATGCACGGGGGAGGGGGTGCTCTGGACATCTAGTCAGGTACAACTGACCCTTTGAGGGTTTTACAGCCCTGCTCTAGCTTAACAGTCAATAGATGTGGTGGTCTTTTTCTTTTTTAAGACTTGTGTTTCCTTTATTTTCACCTGATAATCCCGCAAATAATATAGTTCTGTGTGAATGAGGGCAAAAACAAATATTATTATGCTATTTTCTCTCCAGGTTGAATGTCTTTCATTCATACAGAATAGAGTGAATCAGGAAAATATTGCTTATGGCCACTAGATCGAGCTGATGATCACAGGAAATAAATACCGGTACTTATTTATAAATAAATGGAAATACCATAAACAGCGCTCTCAAAATTATATATGCCCTTAAATAATATATAAATAAATATAAATAAAATCAATCAATCAATATATGAATAAATAAAAACTCCTTTTCTACTGATGTAAAGAAAAACCTGTTTACACAGCTTAGCAGTTACCCCAGAAGTAGGGACACATGTGTCAAGGATGGGGACCTGGTGAGGCACTGCCTGTGCTCTGCCATGAAATCCCTGGAGGTTGCGGGAAGCTGGAGGGTGTAAGCGGAGTTCCTGCACAAGGAAGACACTGGGCTTGGCTCGGGCGGATGACCGGCTTCTTTCTGGAGAGGTTAAGGTTAGTGCTTGAATAACTCTCTCTCTGAGGGTGGGATGGGGGGGGGGTGTTGGTAGGATGAGGGTGGAGGCAGCGAGGCTTGATGGGGGTCAGGAGGGTGCTGGCCATGGTGGGTGTTGCCCAATTGTAGTGTTGCCTAGGGCAACATAAGAACTAAATACACATCAGACAGCTTCCTCCAAAGTTTTCCTGAGATAACCTATGATCCTCTGGCAGTCTCTTATCATGTCTTAATGCTGGGAAAGGCAAATATTGTGCAAATACAAGAGGCATGTGAATTCTTATTTGAATATTGGTATACTTTTGTATTTCTTCCAGATCCGTTGAGTAATCCAGTATGAAACTTTACCTCTGTTCAGGAGCTTCCTGTAATAAAGACCAGTCACTGCTGCTTTCAGTTTTTGTGCAGGGTGACTGGTCTTGTCTCCGCCATCTCCTATAATTTTCTGCAGGCAGCCTTTAAGTGAAGTTGCTGGGTCCCGCCCACAGCGCTATTCTCAGCACAGGCTATGCATAGCATAGTGATGATGTCACTGCTACATTTCCAAGGTAAAATTTGGGTTTGCAAAGGCATTTGGTGCACACAAAGAAGATTTGTATTCTTTGTGGTCATTGAGGAATATATTTAACTTATTTTTTTTGTACCCGGATTTAAGCTTTGTTTATTAATGTTTATTTGTAAAACAAAGATCAAATACATACAGTAAAATGGATAGAAAAAGGGACAAGAAAAAAAATATAGACACCCAAACCAATATAATTTCCTTTTAAACTAACCCATTTCCCTGCAGTGAGCTGTAACATAGTTCCACAACCAGGTAATCAAATTTGTTTCCTACTTCTGTAACAATATATAAAATTGAAAAATGTATGTTTCTCAGTTTATTAGCAAAGTAAGGTTTATTAGTTCATGAGCATGGAGGAAGGTGCCAGAGAGATATAATCCAGCACTGACACCTGCCAGTCCTCTGCAGTGCTTTTCACTCAACTGTTTTATTTCTGATATTAATATAAGTGCATAGAAATCAGAACTGTCTGCTACTAATTAAATAATGTAAATAAACTTATGAACATTTAAAGCCCATCCACTACAGTAGGGGAGTCAAACTGGTGGCCCTCCAGCTGTTGCCAAACTACGAGCCCCATCATGCCTCTGCCTTTGGGAGTCATGCTTGTAACTGTCAATCTTGCACTGCCTCATGGGACTTGTAGTTTGGCAACAGCTGGAGGGCCGCCAGTTTGACACCTATGCACTATAGGCTGCCTGCTAAAAGCTACGGGGGGGGGGGGGGGGGGGTGGGCAGAGACAGATGGGACTGGTCATTTTTACAGGAAGCTCCTGCACAGGGAAAATGCCCCTTTGGATAACTGCACAGATCTGGCAAAAATGCGCAAAGCACGCCAAGATACAAGTGAAAATACACAATGCTTTTGTACTTAGACAATGTTAACTTTTCCTGGAGTCCAGCTTTAAAGCAGAATTAAACCTGCACCTGTTTTATTGGGCTCCAAGAGCTTTTAGCCATTGTGTGTTACTATGCAGGGGCGTATTTACCACAAGGCAAACAAGGCATTTGCCTAGGGCGGAATTTTTCAGGGGGGCAGCGGTGCCCCCCAGAAGAAGGAGCACATGGTGTATGGAGAACAGGTGAGATCCATGAGAGGCTGCAGGCTGCTTGATGGTGTATGCAGAGCCCGGTCTCTTATTCCTGGGGATGACCGGAGCTGTGAAGGTGAGTGTCTGTGAGTTTCTTTCTCTCTCTTGTCAGGGATGGGAGGAGGGTGGCGGCGGGTGTATGGGGGAGGCAGTGGTAGTGGAAGGCTCTCTCGGCCAGGTGGGGGGGAGGTGGTGTTGGTTGGTGTCAGGCTTTCTCCATTGGGGGGGTGGGTTGCTGGTTGGTGTTATGCTCTCTCTGGGGTGGGGTGAGGGGTGTTGGTCATTGTCAGTCTCTCTCTTTTGGGGGGTTGTTGGCTCTCTCCACAGTGGAGCGGGGGAAGGCATGTTGGTCGGTGTCTGGCTCTCTCTGCGGGAAAGGTTGGGGTGGACGCTTTTGTGTTCCTAGGGCAGAACAGAACCTAGATACACCACTGTTACTATGCACAGCATAGGTGGACATTATGGCAGACTTAGACCAGCCATACATGGGTCGACTTTCTAACGATTTTTCATTTGAAAATTGGACCTAAGAATAATTGGCTGATTTTCGCTCTGTTAGTGGGGCAATGGCGCTGGCCGATTTTCTTGGTTCCTCCCCATTTTGTTTATCTGGCATGCAGGAAAATTCACGAAAAATGACAGATTTTAGAAATCATTGGTGGCACCATCGGATTACAGAACGAACAATGTTTTCGAATTCCGATCGAAAAATCGTTCGGAATTCGACCCATGTATGGCCTGCTTTATCAGAAAAATGAGGCCTTCCAATACTGTGCTGCCAGCACTCCTGCCAGTCATGGACACTCGGTTGATGATGTCACTCCCCTGCGCATCTGCATGGAAGTCACATCATCACAGCAGAGAGCGGTACATTAAATGTACACTGAGCTAGCATACATGGTTCCATGTACATAAACATCACAAGCACTTATAACAGAAGAGACCAATAGGGTCACATCTGTCAAAAAATCATACCTGTCAGCATTTTTTTTTTTTTAGGTTTATTTCCACTTTAACACACTATCTCCACTAGATCAGATTTGGATATACTGAGAGTGGAGCAAACAAAAGTGAATCTTTTCTCAGTATAAATCTCTTGTTTTCAATGCTCAAAAGGTACTGGAAATCTGCCACTAGAGGGAAGCAAAGTTCAGTGCGGAGCTGTCATGACTGTGCATGTGGTCAGGATCAGAGACTATATAGATGAATAGTTGCAGATCTGAGAAACTCCAAACACATGGATTTAAAAAAATGACTGATTCATAAATCATACAGGACCACCTTACTAGTTCAGCATCTGTGCATGTATTAGAGGAATATATTTTAAGCCAACATAGAACTAGTAATATTATTAAAAGCATAATTTCTCCATTTAGTTAGTATGGCTTTCAACAAGTGGGGATCAGGAGCTCACTGACATGTCTTTTTCAGTCTGTGCTGCCTGTATGAACTCTCACAGAATCAGAGATATTATATTTTTTTTTACAGATCACAGGAGCATTATGTTTACATCCGTGATATTTTACAACAGGCAGGGCCGGAGCTAGACTATTTTGCTCCCTAGGCAAGAACAGCCAGCTACTTGCCCCCCCCCCCCCATAAAAAAAAGTTCAAAGACAGTAGAAAATATAAAATCAACAAAACATGAAACTACTAAATTTCTATAAATTTGCAAAAACAAGTGCTATAAGATGCTACCAGAACCAATATTAAAGACAAAATTAGTGTCACAGACGGACTGTATCTGTGGATGGCAGTGGCAGGGTGACAGTTGCAGTGAGTGGAGGATGATGGATCCACACTCTGGCAGATCCCAGGCTAGAATTCCTCAGGCAATGGGGGGGGGGGGGGGATAAAATACCTCGACAGCAGGCAGCCCAGCCCACACACAGGCTGTGGGATCATGATGATGTCATCACTCACTGACACATTACACATGTGATGGATGGCTGGCCGGGTCACACTCACACAGGAGCAAGACATCAGAATCAGACATTACCTTCCTCCAATAGCACAGCGCCTCCATTGATGAATGTGAATAGAAGGTCTGGAACTCCACAGTGATCAGCCGGCTTACAGTAAGGGACTGAGTCTGAGAGGAACACTAGAAGGAGCAGCTGCTCATCTACTACACTGGCCCCAGACACCTGGCATCCTCCTCTCTCCTTTCTTCCTCCCCTCTGCTGCCCATCCCCTCAGCTGGAGGATCATTCATGACATGGTGGCATTCCACAAAGCAAAAGTGCTGGCCTGTGCTGAGCCCAGGTGCCCGCCTAGTTTGCCTAGTGGAAGCACTGGCTCTGACAACAGGGGTGACAATATTATGTGCACTATTAAATGACCACTGTGCACAGAACATTAAAGTGGTTGTAAACCTCAAACATATAATATGAGCAAAGCATATCCCTCTATAGTGTGTAGTTGTCTCAATCCAGAGCACTAAGTGTAATGTATGTCCACTGCTTTGTTCCTCTGCTGTAAGTATGAGTCAGTTCTGACAAGTTTTTTTGACACCAAGAGAAAAAGGGTAACAGGGGAGGGTACAGCCTATGATTGACAGCTTCAACTCTGTTCCTGTGTGCTGTGTGAAGGGTGTGCGTCCCTTCCCTCCAATCAGCTCTCAGAGCTCTCTTACTGATGTAATTTCAGCTCTCCGCCCTCTGATTTTCAGAGTTGAGAGATCCTGTGTACATTTTGTACTTTTAATGGATGTAGGGGACAGATGGCTCTAGATAAACAGGTACAACGTATGTGGGAGGATTTGTTTCATCTCTGCATTTCACCTGAGGCCAATCACTTCACTGGTTATATGTGAGGGGTTACAACCACTTTAACTAATTTCACTTCATAAAAGAACTGCTGATATTGCTTACAAATATCTATTCAGATGATAATTGAGGACAGAATACAACTTCGGTGATGTGATGTAATGCATTGTATTGTAAGGTAATCTTTCATTTCCGATCATGTGCGGTCTTGGTCACTCGATTTTTTTTTGTACAAATACTGTACTAATTACAGAAAAATTGCTTGTTCTGTTATCTTACGAGAAAAAGTTTCATGCTTGTCCTTTCGGATAATTTTGCATGAACTGTTATGATTGGCTCTCGAAAGCCATGTACTAAGAAATAGATTATCAGACAATTGCTCTGAATGCAATTTTCTTTCTCCGATTTTCTCATTGTGTGTACTAGGCATAAGGCTGGCCATGCTTGAATCAGATTTTTTCTTTCAACTAGCATGTTGAAAGAAAAAAACTGACCTGATTCCCTCATCCACACATTTGATGTGGATGAGGGAATCCTCTCTGCTGTGTCTATATATTCTGACAGCGGTAACACTTTCCCGCTGTCAGAATACACTGATCAAAGCTGCAGCCTACACTATTACCTGCAGTGCTGATCAAGCAAAAAAAAAAATACAAAAGTCGAATAGAGGTCAAGTAGTAGTTCGATGTCTGTTCAACCACAGTGGCTACACATGGATCAAAATCCCTGTCCCTGCTGAACCAGCCAAATTTCAATTCATATGTGGCCAGCTTTAGTCCTCGTTTGCACAGAAAGCTGGGGGGTGGGTTAGCAGGTAAAATAGGCAGTTGAATGGTGGTAGCAGCCATTAGCCATGTTAGCTCACGCTGCTGTGGTCACAGTGAAGCTTTGGCATATATGCTATAGGTAGCATTCGGCGGGCAGTAACATCATCAAATGCAACCCATGTAGGGGGTTGAGGAGAGCGGACATGTCTGCTCCCCTCCTCTTCTTGTCCTGACCTGGAAGTGACATTATGATGTCACTTCCAAGTCCCTGTTGACAGATTTCCCAGCCATCAAAGCCGGGAAATAACGTAATGCAGTGCAATGTGCACTGTATTACATCCACTGGAGAGCAGGGGAGACATGCAGGGGGCAAACCTTTGAAAGGTGTCTAGCCTGGAAAGCAATGAATACAAAATAATGCCCATATTGTAAATCCAGCAAATCAATGAATTGCTGTTTATAAATACAAAGCCTCCTGCTTTTTATATTGGTATAAACTCAGTGTGACTTGGGTAGTTTTTTGACAGGTTTAGAACCTGTCTTGTCAGGCTTATGCAACAATTAGAGCATTCACTTTCACAACATTGTTATTGTGTAGGATTACTCACTTATGAGATATTTGGATATGTAGCTCTTATTTAACTGTAGTCACAGTGCCTGAGCCTCAGTCCTGGTTTTGAGGGTCTTGAGAGTCAGGGATAGGAGGTCATCTGATGTCTGACAGTTTCTTTCCTATCACCTGCCTCCCTTTCATGACAATAAATGTGTGTTGTCAGCACAAGATCAGGCAGCTGTCAGGTCACCAAGCTTGACAACACATAACTACTGTACCATTAAAGGGTAGAAACAAAATAAATTTTTGCAAGAGAAAGGGACGGCCTTTAAAGAATAAAACTACATTTACAAAAAGAACATGGTTGCTGAGCTAGACTACAAGATTACCAACTGACCAACAGCATCATTCATGAGTCTGTTTGCTGTCATCAGCTGTGGGCAAGTGCTCTAAAGCTGGCTTTACACTAATAGCATTTCAACATTTTTTCTATGAACATTTGTTTTTCTAATTGTTAGTTGAATCAAGTTGATGTTTGTGATCTACTACATTGAAGGGAAAATGCAAAAGGAGCAGGATGGAAATTTTTCTCAAATGAACGAATTTCTAACAGTGTATGTGGTTTTTAATCTCAAAATTGAATATTATTTACAGGTACTTATACAGTGCCATTAAATTACGCAGTGCTTTACATATATATTGTACATTCACATCAGTCCCTAACCCTCAAGGGGCGTACAATCGAAGGTCCCTAACTTATATTCATACATACACATACTAGGGCCAATTTAGAAAGGATCCAATTCACCTCCCAGCATGTCTTTGGAGTGTGGGAGGACACCAGAGTACCTGGAGGAAACCCACGCAGGCAAAGGGAGAAAATGCAAACTCCAGGCAGGTGGTGCCATGGCTGGGATTTGAACCAACGTCCATAGTAGTGCCAGGCGAAAATGCTAACCATTTAGCCACTGTGCTGCCCATTGAATGGACTAGGAAAATAATGGAGAGAGATCGGATTGAATTAAGTACCAAGTTGCTGTGGTGAAGTCTCAACTTGTGATCAAGCGTGTTTTGCTGTTCTATTTGCATAGACAGCGATGGAGTTTGGTGAGTGAGCATTCTTACCTACAGTGGAGGTTCAACACAATTCAAGTCACCATATGACTGAACATTTGGGATACGTCACCAAAGAAGGGATTGTACTGGGACTTTCTCACTTTATATCACTTTTAAGTACATTATTTTCATGGGTGTACAGCATGTTTCTTTATGTGGATTTTTGTTTGATTTATTTATGTCAAATGTGATATCAGATGTCATGTGAAATTACAGTAAAGTGCAAAAAATGCATTTCATGTGTGGATAGTCCATTATATTTTAAATATTAATGGCTATGGACAGCAATGTCGAAAGCGGGCCTCTGGCCAGGAGTATGACACAAGGTGCTAGAGGGTTACATCAATAACAGCTGGGAGGTAGTCCTATCCAAGAAGAAGTGACCAGGCACCTGCCCAATCCTAGTCCCTGTTATACAAACCCATCGTGACTGACAGCATGTGCAGGTCCTTATCCAATAGACAGCCTGCTATTAGCTATCGAATCCACCCTTTGTTTCAGCTTGAGGAAGTCACTGCCTGTGACGGACGCATTGGGAAGAGCTAGTGATGTCACACGCTAATCAGGAAGTTTGCACGGAAAGCCGTATCTGGAGAGGTGGTACTGTTAGGTGGAATGTTAAGGGGGCAACGACAATATATTAATGTGATTTTACTGTTGTGCACTGGTTTAAAGTGCACTTTTATTTTGTATTTGTAAATGTATCAGGTACTTATATAGCACTGTCAATTTACACAGCGCTTTACATACATGTATTGTACATTCACATCAGTCCCTAACCCTCAAGGGGTGTACAATCTGAGGTCCCAAACTATTTTGAGTGTTTTTTTAATATATTTTAATAAACAGAGGGTGTATTAAGATATTTTGCACAATAATGGCCTGTA
Organism: Staurois parvus; assembly: GCF_062004578.1. Lineage (NCBI taxonomy): Eukaryota > Metazoa > Chordata > Amphibia > Anura > Ranidae > Staurois > Staurois parvus. Next base: position 2,532,305 of record NW_028317811.1, on the reverse strand, counting down.
TTATTGTTTTTGCTGCTCTGCTACACTGTGTACAGAGATAGGAACTCTGTCTGTCTCTGTGCATCAACTTTGTAAATGTAAATCTTGCAAGGTGATACTTGTGTACAATTCACATTTCTATTTGTTCCCTGTAATATAGAAAATCTTAAATTGAGGCCTGCTAAAGTGTCTTTTCAATCAATATCGTTGTATGTCATGTTAGCATGTCTTTAAAGCTTTTTAGTATGCTTTAAAGACAGTTTTTTTTTTAACAGGGACAAAGTGTTTTGCGAAAGGTGTAAAGGTTCATTTGAAATGAAACACCACATTAATAAAACTTCTATACATAGGTTTTCTGGTTTTATATATCAAACAATCCTATAAAATATGTTATCCATATTAATGAATCTAGTGGGGAATATTTCATACACAGCAAATGGAAAATTCTTTGTGCAGGGAGCCTGCAGAGCAATGCACTCTGGCTGTTACAGAAACACCAGGAACTTGCCTTACACTCATCTTGTGCTGATAGAGTTTAAAAATCCACAACCGGAGAAACCTGTCTCAAGTAATTGTAATCTGTAGCCATCTGACCACCTTCAGAGGAGTAGAAACATGTAGAGACATCTAGAGCAGAGATTATGCAGACTGAAAAGCAGCACTTTTATACACAGCCTTAATGTCTCAAGAATATGAGGTAGACCACCATTGTTGTATAATTTATTTTACAGAGAACACAAGGCCAGTGACTTCTCAATTCCCACTAATGGTAGCACTGGTGGGAAATGTTCTTTTTATGCCATAATGTGTATTTATTCGTACATTCACTTAACCAGCCAAGACACGGAACTACCTCTATCTAAATAAGCTAGAAGTCAGGTTAAGGAAACAGAACGTCAAATTCACTGTGCTATAATGCAATATTGTTTTATGGATTTGGAATTACATTTCCACAAGTGTTAGCTTTAAAAAGAAAAATCCTTTATAGTATAACATTGCCAAAAAGCTAAAGTACTCTTTTGCTTTTTTATTCAAAGGGGAGCTTTAATGGTTTAGAGGGAATTTTATTTTGTTTTCAACAATTTTAAAGTGATGTTTTATCTGTTTTAATAAACTTTTTCTAAGTAAATATTTACATCCTATCTCCAGTTTAATGTTCTCCCAGTGCTTCTCCCCTCCCCCACTTCATCCCTCCCTGCAATCAATTAAAAATAAAATTCAGCATACATAAATACCCTAATTCCAGGTATCTTCCAGCTGGTCACGTAACATGCAGCCTCTTCTCTAGAACTAGCTAAGGCGGTGTGATATTGACAGATTCACAGGAACTGGTTATATGATGCGGAGTGTCACTCATAGTGGAAGTGGGGAGGTGACCATAAGTGAAGTAGGACTCAGGGGGCAGGGCTGGTGCATGGAGAGGGTGTAGAGAAGGATGCAAAGGGCAGTGGAATAAAGTATTAATATTGTGAACAATCTAACTCAAACTGTGCAATGTCTTCAGTCGTACATCTTTTGTGCTGCAAACATGCATTTAAACATCTCTATCACTACAATTTCCTTAAAAGGATATCTAAAACCAATAACAAAATGTTATACACTCACTGGCCACTTTATTAGGTACACCTTGTTGGGTTGGATCCCCTTTTGCCTTCAGAACTACCTTAATTCTTCGTGACATAGATTCAACAAGGTTTTGGAAACATTCGTCAGAGATTTTGGTCCATATTGATATGATAGCATTATGCAGTTACTGAAGATTTGTCGGCTGCACATCCTTCATGTGACTCTCCTATTCTACTACATCCCAAAGGTGCTCCATTTGATTGAGATCTGGTGACTGTGGAGGCAATTGAAGTACAGTGAACCTGTTGCCATGTTTGAGATGATTTGAGCTTTGTGACATGGCACATTATCCTGCTGGAAGTATCCATCAGAAGAGGGGAACACTGTAGTCATAAAGGGGTGGACATGGTCAGCAACAATACTCAGGTAGGCCGTGGCATTTAAATGAGGTTCAATTGATACTAAGGGGCCCAAAGTGTGCCAAGAAAATATCCCCCACACTGTTACACCACCAGCCTGAACCGTTAATGATACAAAGCAGGATGGATCCATACTTTCATGTTGTTTACAGCAAATTCTGACCCTACCATCTGAATGTCACAGTTGAAATTGAGACGCATCAGACCAGGCAAAATGTTTCCAATTTTCTATTGTCCAATTCTGGTGAGCCTGTGCGAATTGTAGCCTCTGTTTCCTGTTCTTAGCTGACAGAAGTCGTAACCGGTGTGGTCTTCTGCTGCAGTAACCCATCTGCTTCAAGGTTCAATGTGTTGCGCATTCAGAGATGGTATTCTGCATACCTTGGTTGTAACAAGTGGTTTTTGAATTACTGTTGCTTTTCTATCATCTCAAACCAGTCTGCCCATTCTCCTCTAACCTCTGACATCAACAAGGCATTTTTGTCCACACAATTGACACTCACTGGATATTTTCTCTTTTTTAAACCATTTTCTGTAAACCCTAGAGATGATTTTGTGTGAAAATCCCAGTAGATCAGCTGTTTTTTAAATACTCAGACCAGCCCATCCGGCACCACCAATCATGCCACGTTCAAAGTCACTTAAATCCCTTTTCTTCCACATTCTGATGTTTAGTTTGAACTTCAGCAAGTCGTCTTCACCACATCTAGATGCCTAAATGCATTGAGTTGCTGCCATGTGATTGGCTGATTAGCAATTTGTGTTACCAAGCAATTGAACAGGTGTACCCAATAAAGTTGCCAGAGAGTGTATATAGGTAAAAATAGTATGACTGTTTACAAGCAAAAAAAAATTAAGTCTTTAGTTCACAAATGGCCGGTGAGTGTATATTGTAGCTTACTAGTGCATAGATGTGGTAGTTGCATTCGATTGGCTTTGCCAGAAATAGTGTCCTTGTTACTCCCTGTAAGAGAAATTGGAAGCACAAACAATACTATCGTCTTCTGTAAAAGAGGAAGCCTTTGTGGGGGAAAAATCACAGTTCCCTCCATAAATACAGTGGGGGAGTGAATGCAGCCACTCATGGAATGAAAGTCTGTTATCTGCAGGATCACCAGGTGAAAATAAATATTAAAAAAATCCTGAAAAAAAGAAAACAAATACAGCAACCAGCAGTTAGCTGCAAAATGTTAATGTCCTTTTGTATCTTTCGGTCAGTAGACCATGCTGACTGCACTTATGCTTATCAGACAATGTTTTCCTGAAAACTGTATATGCCATCATTACCTATGATACTGTACCTTGCAACACGGCAAATAAATTGGCAACTTCAGTCACAGAGGAGCCAGCTAAGTGGGGACCAATTTGTCCTCTATGAAGCTCAGTAAGCTGACCATGACTCTGTATTACTAGCAGCGCATGCAGTGAATGACAAAAGTGAGGCTTCCCACCTCTTAGCTAGGGTGTCTCATCACATAGCGTAAGCAAAAGGATGTTACATAACTTCTGCTTTCAACGCAAAACATGTAGTCACTTTCACACCTGCAAATCATGTTGTATTTCTATTTTTTTGTACATCCACTGTATATGCATTACGCACAGCATGCAGGTTTCAGTAGTGAGTTATGTACGGGGTGCAGGGTTCAGGAGTACACTATGTACAGGGTTTAGTATCTCACAGGCCAGGTTAAAACCAAAATGACCTTGTGCCAAATTCTCCTTAGCCCCCCAGTACAGAGCTTTCCATGCAAATGCCCCCAGTACAATACCTAACTGAAGGGAATGTTTTCCCCCTAATAAAACAACACCTGCGCACCCCCTGTACACAGGTCACCTTTGCAAATCTCATCCACAGATCATCTCTGCACCTCCCATCCACAGCTCACCTTTGCACACCTATCCACAACTCACCTCTGCACTCCACTGTCCAAAGTTCACTTCTGCAAACCTGTCCAAATCTCACCTCTGCATCCCACTATCCACAACCCACAGTGTAGCGCTAGTAATAAATTTTAAAACACTCAAATAATTAAATCAAAGTGATAATATAACGTGATATGATCTTAACAGAATCAAACGGTGAAGTGTGATGATAATTGTGAAAAAATAATAAATAATATCATTTGGTGAATGAAAACTTAATCCCCCTTAATCCACGATTGAGGGTTCCAATATTCTTATGTAAATTAGTGCAAAATACATAAAACGTGAGTCCCCTACATGGGGATATATACAATGCAAACAGTGCTAAGTGTCACACACCACACTTAACAAAATACAAATATATACATATATAATGATAAACCCCAAATTGAAATAATAAAAATAGTCCAAAATTATTAAACATAAACACGTGCTCCAACCGCAATATCGTGCAAGTGATGACGTGTGTAGGTGGTCACAGCAAAAGTGTCAATCCTTAAGTGGCCAAAATGACCCATCACCTCCTTGCATTGACCATAAGGGCCAGCTCACTTTTGGGATCACACCAATCCTTACAGGAATTAATTCCTCACAGGATCCCCCTCAATGGTGGCATATGCTCCTCTCCTTTAAAAGCCTCCTCCAAACAGATATCAGCAAAACCGCTCTCCCATAAAGGATCATAATAAGACAAAAAGATCCTCCATAGTGTAATCTTGTTTAATTGCTATATATTATTCACATAACAATAAATGCCCACACACATTTCCTTCATCTCATGACAACTTTCTACCTCATGCTATGGGTGTACTGCATGGGTAGTAAAAAGGTGTTCCAATATGGCGCCCACACCGAAAATGACGTCACCGCGTACCGGAAGTTCCTCCCTTGGAGGAACTTCCGGTACGCGGTGACGTCATTTCCGGCGTGGGCGCCATATTGGAACTCCTTTTTAAAGCACCATACCATATGAAAATATAAAGATGCACAACATGAAAACACTAGATAATATAGAACAAGTTTTATTATTAAAAAACCACATAAGTGGTAAGAGAGACCATTTGGTCATCCAAAATAGACACATACATAATAAAGCAACAAAAACAAAATATAAATCTATAAGTAACAAAAAAAAAGGGGGGAAGGCCCTGGCCCGGGATGCAAAAGCATCATAAGCAAGAGTCTAAGAGTCCCAAGAATAACATTAGATAAGTAAACTGTCATTGGTCAAATGTATTTCCATAGAGTTGAATTAGAAAAATGGATAATTAATTCAGAAATCCAACGTGTTTCGTGGGATAAGACCCACTTCCTCAGGGAATTTAGGAAAACAAAATAACAGTGCATATAATGAAATAAAAAAAGTACAGAACCAATTAACAATAAAAAAACAATTAAAACATAATGAACTCAATGAAAATGTAAAGCAAAAACACATGGATAAAGTAAAGGCAGAAAATTACCAACCGATGATGCTCTGTACAATAGTAACACCTGATGTAAATGAAGATCAATATTGGTAGAAAATACAAGAAAGCCTTATTCAGCAGAGAACAGGGAGGAGACCACCAGTCCAAGAGCACCTCTGGTCGTATTAGGGAACCATCAGTCCAAGAGTACCTCTGGTAAGATAAACAGCAGAAAGCCAAACCAAAATTCTAAAGGTCCATAAAACAATCAATAATTAAAAACTAAAAAACGTATAACAAAAAAGAAAAACAAAAATATATGAGTCTCTTACTTCTCTGGAAACCAACTACACCCCTCCTCCCCAAAGATTGGAGGAGGAGGAATGCTGCCTATGACCCCAAGAACACCATCCCAACTGTCAAACATGGTGGTGGAAACATTCTGCTTTGGGGGTGTTTTTCTGCTAAAGGGACAGGACAACTGCACCGCATCAAAGGGACGATGGACGGGGCAATGTACCATCAAATCTTGGGTGAGAAGCTTCTTCTCTCAGCCAGGGTATTGAAAATGGGTCATGGATGGGTGTTCCAGCATGACAATGACCCAAAACACACGGCCAAGGCAACAAAGGAGTGGCTCAAGAAGAAGCACATTAACGTCCTAGAGTGGCCTAGCCAGTCTCCAGACCTTAATCCGATTGAAAATCTGTGGAGGGAGCTGAAAGTTCGAGTTGCCAAACGTCAGCCACCAAACCTTAATGACTTGGAGAGGATCTGCCAAGAGGAGTGGGGCAAAATCCCTCCTGAGATGTGTGCAAACCTGGTGGCCAACTACAGGAAACGTCTGACCTCTGTGATTGCCACCAAGTACTAAGTCATGTTTTGTGAAGGGGATCAAATACTTATTTCCCTCATGAACATGCAAATCAGTGCATCATTTGTTAGACATGCATTTCTTTTGAATTTTTTGTTGCTATTCTGTCTCTCAGTGTTACAATACACCTACCATTCGATTTTTAGACTGATAATTTCTTTGTGAGTGGGCAAACATTCAAAATCAGCAGGGGATCAAATACTTATTTCCTTCACTGTATGACTGGAATGAATGTTCATAATGGTACACATAAACAATCAAACCAATTGCTAGCAAGTACTATATTTTCCAGGATACAGGCAATACAAGTGACGGTTCAGCCTTCATACAGCCTACTGGTCCCAGAAACCACTTGGCTAAATCTAAGGGCTCTTTGGGGAGACCATTAATCTGACTCTTGCATATGTGCCAGCATCAGCTGGTCCCTGACGGTCCCCTTGCCCTGAAATCACTTATCTTCTGGATCCCGAGAAGACCTTGCCACTAGGCAGCCAATAGGATATTCCCACATCACTTAGTAAAGTCGACACTGGTAGAAGGACCTTGCTCATGTAAACGGAAGAGAAGACATGGGACTGGGTCATCATGTGACAGTGGTTTAAAGTCGAGCTACATAAAAAATCACCAACGCCAAAAAAAAGTGAAATAATTCCTAAATAAATGCTGCTGCTCATTAGTGTAAACACCAATAAAATAATAATAAAAATATCAAACAGCGCAAATAAATTATACAATAAATAATAAAAGAAATAAACTTATAATAAATAAAATAAAAAAAATATATATATATAGAATAGTCCCACTCTAAAAATTATTAGGATGAGTATGGTTAGTAAAATAAAGTTGAAAAGTCCTTATCCAAAAGACCCTTGACCTGTGTTCACACCTGTTAGTGCTCAGATCACATACCGCACTTACCAGATATTGGTGAAAAAAAATGCCTTATTTTTGGGTTTTAAGGAATCCTAGACCCAATCAGTACAGCCTCCAGTCACCAGGTTTAAATGGTACTCCCCCAATGCAGGTAAGATATATGCCTCAGACCTCCAAACCGTAGTATAAACCAGCCTCCAACCTCCAGGATCAACAGAGATCACTCACCATAAAGAGATAGTTAGTACAGAGAAGAAATATACATAGTGTAATACTGCAAGACAGGATAAAATGCAAATACCAAACCACTCACATTTTCAAAGAATATAATCAGCATTTATTGTTTTAAATGGAGCCAGAACACCACATCACCAGGGTTTAAAGATCTCTCAGTCAGCAATAGATGACAGCATGAGAATCCACCCTCAACAAGATGGCCCCTGAGAGCACCGCACGCCGGCTTGCGCTCTACTCACCGGAAGTAATAGTACATTAGACGGCAAAGGACTTTTCAACTTTATATTTTTTCATTTTTTTCATTTTATTTATTATAAGTTTCTTTCTTTTATTATTTATTGTATTGTATCATTTATTTGCGCTGTTTGATATTTTTTAATAAAGTGGAGCTACACTCTCTCCATCAACATTAATTATGTCTAATCCTTATGCTGCTAGCATTAGTTAATAGACAGGACTCCATATTACACTTACTTGTTTTAAACTCTTTTTTCACACTTCTTCAGTTTTTTCCTGATTTCTGATGCCTGGCCTAGGCCAAAATTTTGTCTTTCGCACCAAGAGTCTTCATTGGCATTTTTTTCTTTGATCTGTGGGAGGGGATGAAGGACTTTTCTAGCTAAGCACACCTGCTTGACTAAGCTAGAGGTGGGTGGATTCCAAGAAGTAAATGTAAATGAATCATCTGCCTGGAACACTGCCCTTACACAAGATGGTTATGCTAAAAATGCTAGGGGGTGTTTTTATAAGTGATTTCTCAACAAAATAAAGCATGGAGACATGGATGGATGGGGGAGTTTGATTTGAATATTAAAAATGAATTAAGAAGCTTTTTCAATTTGTGGTGCTCAGATACTGTTAAGTTATTTAGATTTCATTATTTTTTCATGCCTTCAATTGGTTAGAAGAGATTGGGGGGGATTATTAGAGGGGGTTGAGGAAACTTCTGGAGGGCTGATCATTTACTTTCAGCCCTCCAGAAGTTTCCTCAACATCCTCCTGTCTACTGTTGGGAGTTGAGCTGTTGGATGGGCAGAGCATGATGATTATGTGCAGTCACTAGTTCCCCATCAGGTCGTCTTTCTTTGTGATTAAGAGTAGGAAGATTTCATAGACACTAGCATTCTGACAGTCCGAAAAGTTAGTGTTGATTTTATGTAATATTTGTGGAGGGTGCCTGAGAAGTGATGGTAGAATGTTGGTTTACCATCAGATCTTCTCCCTCTTGGTGTGATAATGGACCTACTACCGCGCTGATTTGCATTGGTGGTGCATGTAATAATTTTGAGGGCAGAGCCTGATTATAATAGCATAGTAGTTCCCCATCAAGTCCATTCTTCATCCAATTAATAATGGGTTTGCTTCTTCAACAATCTTTGATGATAATAAAATGGGTGAAGCCAATAGGGAGGTGAACATTGAACAGTTTCCTATCAGGTCAACAGTTTGCTTAATGGGAAGCCTTGTTGATGTTCTGTGAAAGTTGCAATACAACTGCAGGGAGCAAATACTTCTTGATCCCTTAAGACATGGTTCACACATATGCGGTGCGATTATGATGGCAGTGATTTTTTCAGCGTTGCACGTGTGATTCTGATGCGAATTGTCACATGTATCAGGCAGGAAATCGCACCACAGTGCACAGAAAATCACACAGTACCCTTTTCAAAATCGCACTGTGGGTGGATCTCATATATGTGAAAACCCTATTATTTCACCTGTCATGCGATTCAGCGCATTCTCAATTTCGCATTAGAAATCACATAAGTGTGAGCCAGGCCTTAAGGTGACCTAATCATTTTCAGATTTTGGCATCCATGGAACTGCAAAAACCCTTCAAGAGCAACAACACTTTTATCCCATCCAGAAACAGTCTGTGTTACCCAAGGAGGAAGACACTGGCACCATAGCCACCCACAGAGAAAGAGGACTGCCCAAAGGAGGTAATCTGGAACTGCTAATTCTTTATATAGCATTCATCTGTGAGTTTACACACAAGAAAACAGCTGTGTGTACAAAAATATCTTACACCATGATCACAGATTAGCACATGAGCTCAATTTACAGAAATTCCTATAGCTTTTATATATGTATCCCTAAATTATCTTAATATCTCGTTACTAAAAGCAGAATTTATACCTAATTTAGGTAACTGTCCATTTAAAGCATATTTATTATACATTGCAACTACTTCTGTATATAGAAATTTATTATACATACAATACCATTTTCATAAATTCCTTTGTGTAACATGGGTTTTATAACATTGATGGATGCATTTTAGGAGATTAGCAGAGCCAAGTTGAACACATCCCTTATATCCTGTCCAGCAATCCTGTAGAGGAAAACATATCAATTGTCACCATGGATTTATATATGAAAAGTTTGCTAACAAAAACAAAATTCTGTCCATGGCAACTAATCAGCTTCTGTGATTTCTGTAACGCTAACTGGATGCAATGAACAGTCGGTAAACTCTTTTTTTTATATGGATCTAAACTCAGTTCTAATGTTTTTCTGAATCCATGCACACAAATCTGTAAAGATCAGGACTAATTATAAAACTATAAAAATCTGCATCTGTCATCCTGCGTATGGAACCTATTTTGTGTTGTATGCATATAAATGTTTGCACTAAAGTTTAATGCATATAACATACAGTGCAAATGTACTCTATTGAAGTACAACAGCAGCCTGCATCCTAGCAACAGAGGGCGCTAAGTAGCAGGAGCCACCTGCATCCTAGCAACAGAGTATACTAGGCACCATTAACTGCCTGCATCCTAGTAGCAAAGAACACTAAGCAGCTTTGTAGAGAAGCTGCCGCCTGCATCCTTGCAAGGGACGGACGCAGTGGCTGCCCTGAGAAGCGTCCTAGCAATAGGGTCATGTAAACGTTACTTAAACATTATATGTGTACAGTGTACAGATCACTTCTTGCTGGCAGCAAAATCCTGTGTACTGGTTACTGCATTCTTATATGGCCGTGCGCAGGAGGCCTAAGTATTTTATTGCACCATCAATTTGCACAGTGCTTTACATATATACAGTATATTGTACCATTAATTTACATACTGTACATTCTCATCAGTTCCTGCCCTCAAGGAGCTTGCAATCTAAGGTCCCTCACTCACATTCATACACATACTAAGGCATTTTAGACAGGAGCCTACCAGCATGTCTTTGGAGTGTGAGAAGAAACCAGAGACATGGAAACTCTAGGCAGATTGTGGCCATGGTTGGGATTTGAACCAAGGACCCTAGTGCTGCTAGGCGGAAGTGTGCTAACCACTTAGCCATTGTGCTGCCCCATTGTTTTTATACGTTCTGTAAACAAAATATTAATTGTTGTCTCCTTTTTCTTTTAACAGCAGCTATAGATGTATATCTATAGCGTTAAGTGTTACTAAACCCAGGACCCTGAATTCACAATATCTAGTCTCCCACAGTACACACAACATGGAAATGCAATTATTGTAGTGAATTTATCAGCAGTATATAGTGGTCTTGTGACTTCTATCAGTGTTTAGCTGAGCACTGGTTAAAGCCTGTAGGAGGAGTTTTCATTCTCCTCTGACTGTCCTATGAGGCTGCATGACTCCTGGCCCTCTTTCTGGATAGTGCTGATTGGCCCTTTGCTGATGCATCCTCTCAAAGGAAAAAAAACCTCTCTAGCAACACAAACCAAGCTGAGCATGTACAGAGTGACTCCTAGAGCTCTGTACTATCAGCAGATGGATTGGGGACAGTAGAAGAAGGGGATGATCAGAGAAGACAGGATAAAACAGCCTTTCTACACAACGCGGAGGATTAACCCTTTAGGTTCCACAGTAAGTATAATAAACATGCTTTACTACATATACAGACTAAATTTACTGTTGTGGGCTTAGTAACACTTTTATGTCAGCTATGGCATAAAGCTATGGACTACAGAAACCTTTTTACATAATAAATCCATTTTTATATTGGGCACAGCAATCCCCTTTTATATAAAATAATATACAGATTTATGTATCCTTATTACGTGGGATTTCCTATGAAAAGTCCACACACTGCCGGGCTCATCAAAATCCTTTTATGACAGCTTGTACAAATCCTGTAGGATGATTTCGATATTTGTTTTCTTTACTATGTGTTACCTTATACGGTACGCAGTGTCTTTGTCTGACAGCTTTCCTGCAAGTCACTCCAAAATGTGTCATTTGAACACGTGATCTTGGCAGTTCTTTCTCAATCAGTTTGTTTTTGCTGGATGAGTCAAAGAGACGTCACTTCCCAGCAGCGTGGTGGTGAATAGCAGAGTAACCAGCACTCATAGAATATGCTGCATAATACAAGGGGCTGTTAGCAGGGAATGACAGTAAACCGACAGAACAACTAACCAAACAAAAATGCAGCTGTGTCTTTTTTCACATCATTTGTAACTTAATCCTGCAGTCAGCAGTATAAGTAATGAAATGTATAAAGAGTGTAATAGAATTACAAGTCTTTTAGGGTCTGATTAAGGCTAGTTTCACACCTATGCAGTTTGTGTTTGACTCGTTTCTGCATTGCATTGTGTTTTGCATTTTTGCACCTGCATTTTCCGTTTTAAATTTTTTTTTTATTTTTCTTGTTGCTAGGCAGATTTAAAATGTAAAACACATCAAAAACGCACTGCATGGTTTTCTTCAGTGTTCTATTGAAGTCTATAGAACCAAAAACACAACTTTTTGCATTAAAAAAAGTCCCTGACCCTTTCCAAAAAGTGCACCGGGTGAAAACACGCAGATGTGAACATGTCCCATAGGAAATTATGTTAAATGGACTGTAGTGTGTTTCTGCAAAACACTGCAGAAAACGCTTAGGTGTGAACCACGGATGAAAGCTTCTCAATAACTTTTTTCAGCATTGTGTTCATTCTTCCATATTTAAGACATCAGATATCTATATCTAAGGCCTGTCATACATGGGTCGATTTTCGAACGATTTGTCATTCGAAAATCAGACCTAAGAATAATTGGCCGATTTTCACTCTGTTAGTGGGGCAATGGCACCAGCCGATATTTGTGGTTCCTCCCCATTTTGTTTATCGGGCATGCTGGAAAATTTGTGAAAAACAATGTTTTTCGAAATCATTGGTGGCAGCATCGGATTACAGATCAAATGATGTTTTCAATTTTTGATCGAAAAATCATTCGGAATTCAACCCATGTATGGCCTGCTTTTGGTTTTATGGATTACACAGGACAACACACATTTTGGTGCCTCGAATGTTAAACCTGTCCCTGGGTACATGTCCCATAGGAAATCATGTTAAATAGACTGTACTGCATTTCTGCAAAACACTGCAGAAAACACTTAGAGGGGATAGTTGGGGGGGCTCAACTGTCTGCTTTTACAAACCCCCCTCATGCAAGTGTTATGGCTGCTTCACACCTGAATCCCATTCCTGTGTGATTCAGTGCGGTGCGATTTTCAGACCCTTCATTTATATGGGCTGAAATCGTACTAAAAGTAGTGCATGCTCTACATTTAGAAACGCACTGCTTTGCTTCTAAAAAAAAAGTGCACTGCAACCGGATCACATGGTACCGCAGTATCATGCGATTTGGTGTAGGCAAACGCACTGCATTAGTGATCTGAGTTTGGGGTGTTATTAGAAGTACATTAACACCTGCAGAAAATTGCTCACCTAGTGCATTTTGAATACAGTGTGGGAAATACATATGGAACACAGGTTTCCTGCGCCGCATTTTGGTGTGATCGGGCCCTATATAAACCCTTATTTCTGAATGCGCATGTTTATAGACCCAGCCTACCACCTTGACACAAGCCCTGTGAAACAATGTCATTTGTCTGCAAACAATCACATCTTTCCCACACAGTCAGTCATTTAGGAGTGTGCAGAAACTGTTCTGCATGTTTATGGAAAGATCATACAATCCGCGCACTATGGGGTTAATTCACTAAAGCTGGAGAGTGCAAAATCAGGCTCAATTCTGCATAGAAACCAATCAGCTTCCAGGTTTTATTACCAAATATTAACCGGTTCCGCACTGCCCTGTAGCAGAAATACTGGTACAGGGTGGCACGGTGCGCAAAATCATGTATATATATATACGTGATTTTGCAGTTCCGGGTAGGGGGCTTGCGTGCGTGCCCTACCCATGCCGCCATTCTCGGCCTTGGCTGTCAATCATTGGGTCCCAGCCGATGATTACTCACTGGCACCTGCTGACTGAGTATCTCCGATGGGGGAGAAACCTGTGTATAAACAACACAGATCTCTCCCCAGTCAGCTCTTGCACACTGCTTTGTATGGCTCTGCATAGTAGAGCCACACAAAGCAGTGTGCTTAAAGTGAAGTAGTATGCTTACAGTGAAGCACACACACAGCCAACATAGTGAAACAGTACACAGTTAACCCTTTAATTGTGCTACATGTTGACCCCTTCCCAGTGCCATTAGTACAGTGTCAGTGCTTTTTTATTAGCACTGATCACTGTATTGGTGTCACTGGGGATGTCATTGACACCAAGTCAGTCCCCCTCAGTGTCAGAATGCCCACCGCAGTCCCACAGTCCCGCTATAAGTTGCTGATCACCGCCATTACTAGTAATGATAGAAAAAAAAATTCCAGTATCTATACTGCTATAACTTTCATGTAAACCAATTAGTTGACATGTATTGGGATTTTTTTTTAGCAAAGACATTTAGCAAATTTTTGTCCTAAATTTTCAAATTTTTTTACTTGGACACGTTTAATAGCAAAAAGTCTAAAATATTGTTTTTTTTCTCAAAATTGTCGGGTTTATTTGTTTATAGCGCGAAAAATAAAAACTGCACAGGCGATATAAATACCACCGAAAGAAAGCTCTAGTCGTGGGAATAAAATGGCATAAATTTCATTTGGGTGCAGCATTGCATGTCCGCGCAATTGTCAGTTAAAGTAACGCAGTGCTGTATCGCAAAAAATTGCCTGGTCGGGAAGGGGGTGAAATCCTCTGGAGGGCAAGTGGTTAATTGAGCAAGCTGAAGTTAGAAGCTGATTGGTTTCCATGCAGAAGTCAGCCTGTTTTTGCACTCTCCAGCTCTAGTGAATGAGCCCCAGTGTTATGTCTGAGGCCAGGCAAAGTAGTTTCTAGGCGTTGTATAAATGATTCTTTCCACAGAGAGTGCAGTCAGGTGAGCTCCTCACATGCAAACACTTCTACTAGTCTTCTCTCCATTTGTAGCAGCTGCAGTGTGATGATGGCCCAGTCAGTCATACAGATGGAAAGGCCTGAGGACTCCACACAGAGGAAGCGTACTTCCTTTCCCATACCGCATTACTTCCACTATCCAGTCCTGCTGTACTGCTCGTGCAATGACAGCAGGAAGACATGCCTAATGATTTCTCCTTTATTACAATTTCTTCTGTGACAAATGTTACAAAGAACAAAAAAACAAGCTGATGGTAGAATGGTGATCTTTAACGTATGTTACACATGTCCAGACAATCAAAGTGGTGATTGAGAACTCTCACAGGGCCAAATGTGCACATTGGTTTCACACATGTGACAGACTTGCTGAAAAGCAAATGTCCACCAGTCCCAATGCCAACCTCCACAGACTTGGGGGTGTTGTGAAGCTTTATTAGATCTATTTTGATATATGTGCAGGGCCGTGGTACCACCAGTCCTCCTGTACTGGGCCCAGCCCAGCAGGGGGGGCCCAGGCAACTAGGTGAATGGGATGTGGGTAGGAAGGGTGATCAGCACAACATGGGGGGCAATTACTGGAACCGATCCCCTGTATGGCTCTTTCTGCAGCAGCTTAAAGCTGGCTTCTTCTCCTCTCCCTCCTGCTGGCTTTCAGCTGCTGTAGAGAGAGCCATACAGGGGATCGGTTCCAGTAATTGCCCCTTCGCCACACCCATCTCCCTCCCTTTGCGCCATACATTTCCCCGTGCTGCCCAAGCCCCCCCTGTGTGTCCCCACTTCCACAGTGCTGCCTGGTTCCCTCCTCCCCTTCCCACTTCCAGCTGCAAGCACCTTCAAGATGGAGAGTGGGAGAAGGATCTGGTAAATATGTCACATTTACCAGCCTCTTCCTTACCTGAATGAACACAATGAGTGATCAGTAACAATCACTCACTGTGTTCATTCATAACTGAAGCCTAGTAAACAAAGGGGTTTTTTTTTTGGGGGGGGGGGGGCTGTCAGGTTGGCTGTATGGGGCCCACGATTTCTAACAGCAGCACTGTATATGTGAGTCAGTGAACCCAGTCAGAAGTGAATGGCAGGAGAGTACTCACCTCTGACAGTTAAAGGATAAGTTCACCTTAAGGATGAGCGTTCTGATGTGTTTCGGTGTGTTTTTGGTGCAATTTACTGCATTCCAGTACAGTTCAGTGCAGAAAAAAATGCAGCATGTTCTACTTTTTTCCTGGAACATGAACACACTGGTGTGAACTATGCCATTGGAAACCATGTAACATACTATCAATGTGTTTTTGATGCAGGAAAAAAATGCAGTGGATTGCATGTGGTGTGAACTGCCCCTTATACAAAAAAGAATAAATGCACAGGTAAAATAAAAAAGTGCAGTTATTTTTGTTGCAGGAGCCTGTAAAGCATAACACCAGTGGTCAGCAGATTGCTGGTACCATGCAGGTCTCCTGCAGACCTGTCAGTATATCTACTTGTCTGTACAAGATGTACAAGCAAACAGATATACTGACAGGAAGACTCAATGAACTACCACAGCACTCCACAGCTAGGGTGGTCATTCATTGAGAACTACAAGCCGACAGCTGCTATTGGCTGTTGGGACTTGTAGTTTCTCATTCACGGAACACAGTAAATGAGTGACGCGGGCGGATGGAGCCCTGCATGGCCACAATTTTTTAAATTTGACAACTAGCGAGGGGGGAGAAGATCACCTGCTAGCCGTCAAAGCGGGGGAGCAGTGCATTCATGTTACATCCTGAATATGGATGTAACATGTTATGAAAGGTGAACTTATCCATTAACGTATTCTTGAGGTGCTGGACAGTTGGATTTTTGTTGCTGAAAAGCAACTTGCAGTGGATTGATTTTCAGTGGCATTTGACAGGTGGTAAGGAGATAGGTCACCTCCTCAGTGCCTGTTTTAACCCCACAAAGTCTGCACCACCATTCTGCAACCACGTGCATTGCAGGGCAGTTGCTGTGCGGCCACATTCACTGGAGTGGGTCATATGTAGTGACAGCACTGCCTGCTGATTGTGACAGTGGAGACAATGTTTCCTTGTGTAGTGCGGCTGGGGGAATGTCCCAGACTCTTATGATTGGTCGTCTGCAGCAACAGCATCCTGGTGAGAGAGCTCAGCTGGGCTCAGACTAGTATCTTAACATGCCTGAGCTCATCTTTAGGCCTAAGGCTAACCATACTAGGGTTGTCACCTCATCCCTTTAATCCCAAACACATTAATTACACAGGTTCTGAATTTAATGCAGATGAGGCATTAAGTGAGTTTAATTACCACCTCAATCAGCCACAGAACCTGTGTAATAAATATGTGTTCAGTTTTAAAGGGATGAGGTGGCAACCCTACCATATACACATAGATTTCTTTTGATCAGCCTGTAGTCTTAAAGAGAGAAAATCTATGTTCAGCGCGGATGGTTGAATCCATTTGAACAGGGATTGCATTTGATAGGACACAGTCACTGTTTTGCTGAGGATTTTCCTGCAGAAGCAGACAACATTCAAGTTACGTATGGCTAGTTTATTAGGGCTGTGTGTATGTTCCTATTAGTGTTTTGCAATTTTCTCATTATTATTTTTAAAAATATAGTGCTAGGTGATCTAAACAAAAGTGGGTAGCATGGTTAACCACATCCTTACCCCGCTATAGCCGAATGAGGGGCTACAGCGCGGTTGTCCAGTTCTGTCATATGATGCCCTCACGCGCCAACAGCGGCGCGCACCCGGCGATCTCCGTGATCGCTGTGTCCTAAGAACACAACTGATCACATGATGAGGTAAAAGGCCAATCACAGCGGCTTTTTACCACGTGATCACCAAGCAAATACAGTTGCCAGTTATCGGCAACACTTTCCTCATGCTGTCACAGCGTGAGGAAAGTACTGCCGATAGCAGTTCCACCAAGCAGTGTCCAGCAGTGCCGCCAGTCAGTGCTGTCAGTCAGCATTGCCCATCAGTGCCACCTATCAGTGCCCATCATTGCTGCATATCAGTGCAGCATCATCAGTGCCTCCTCATCAATGCCCACCAGTGCTGCCTCATTGGTGCAACCTCTCCATGCTGCCTATCAGTGCATCCTCATCAGCGCACATCAGTGAAGGAGAAAAATTACCTGTTTGCAAAATTTTATAATAGAAACTAACATTTCTTGCTCTTTTTTTTGTTTACAGTGAAAAAAATAAAACACCCAGTGGTGATTAAATACCACTAAAAGAAAGCTTTATTTGTGTGAAAAAATGATAAAAATGTCATAATAGGTACAGTGTTGCATGACCGCACAATTGTCATTCAAAGTGCGACAGCGCCGAAAGCTGAAAATTGGCCTAGGCACGAAGGATAAAAGTGCCGGTAGGCAAGTGGTTTTTAAGAAGCCCAACAACAACCATATCTTTTATTTTTAAGCTTCTTATAGAGCAGCTAAGCATTAGAACCTACATCAAATCACATGTCTGCACTCTTGCTATATGAATAAACACAAGTTAACAAGCATTTCCCCATGCATTGACGTGCACTGCGTTAAGGCGGCCAATTCATTTGAATGGGTTGCCAACACATTGCAGTGCAGCAAAAAGTAGGCAGGCACTATTTTTTTTCACCATAACCTATGGAAATGCAAAACTGTACTTTGTGGTGTGCTGCAATGTAGTTGCATTAGATCAGTGAGTTAAGGTGCAATTCAAAATTATTGCAATTGCAACATCTTGTAGTAGTACGCAGTTTCGCGATGCAACAATGTGAATGGGCCCTTAGTGTGCTCTTTATTTTCCTTCACTTACTGGCCAGGGTGTCCTCCCTGTCACAGAAAAAGTTAAAGGAGAAGCACAGTCAATGCTTTTTTGGCTGCAATTATCTTATGGATCACAAGAATGCAGTTTGTTCTGTACTCTTGTGACCTGTTTTCAGCTAAGAGTGGGCTAATCTCTGCTGTTGGCTGACATCCCAGAGCCGGTACAGGCTCTGAAAAGATCCTGACCTTATGGTCGGGATCCACCCAGAAGCCTGGACTAGCATCTGGCTCAGCCTCTGGATCTACCAAGAGCCTGAGCTAGCCTCTTCCACCCCCACCACAGCCTAGTGCTCCAGTCACAGCTCTCTGCTCGGAGTGGAGAGGAGAACTGAGCAATCAGCAGTACTTGACCACTCTGTTCTCGGTGCAGAACTGGCGGGGGACAGATGCAGAATCCACATAGGTGAGTATAATGTTTTGGGTTTTTTTTGTAAAGCCCATACTTCTTTACATTCCCTAGGTTTCCAGCAGTGTTTTAGAAATAAATGTAGTAAATATGGGGCGGGGGGGGAGTTGGAGTCTAAGGTTACCTTCTCACGGTTGGCCAGGGGCACATAGTTTGCTGCATTCAGAGGTGGCTAATCACTGTTTCTGAATGCAGAACTTTGAGCTATGGCTGCATACAAACTGGCTGATTGGCTGTGGCCAGAACGTTGCAGAAATGGATAACCCTGGATGCCACTGTTTGCGTCCATGGTCAGTCGGAGGCTCTCTTCGCATGTAACCACGCAGATGAGCAGTTACTTAAAAACAACAGTGGCGATGTCCATTGCTATGTACAGAGTACAAATCTGACAGCCGCTGCTATGTGCTCATAGCGTGTCCAGGGCAGGCAGCAGTTAAAACCACCAGCAAAAATCTATTGAGTCTTACTGGCAACCGCCCTTGGCCTCCCCTGTGTGGCCATGTGAATGTAGCCTAAGGGCTTGTTCCCACCAGCCCTGTTGGCAGCAGCATTGCCCACTGCAGTCCCAACATACAGTCAAGGCAATTTGCCTTATGTCCTTTTGTTTCAGTTTACACCAAGGTACTTAAAGTGATTGTAAACCCTCACCTTGTAAAACAACCTATTCCATTTAAAATAGTAAGGAAAGGCAAAACATTTGTGTATAGATATAAAAAACATTAATAATGTAATAAAAATAAATACATTTTTCTCCCCCTTTTTATAAGTGATCACATACCCTCTGTTCACATTAGAGTTTGGGGAAGAGAAACAGCAGGACACTGATTTTTCCAGTGAATCGCTGTGCAAAGGGGGAGCATGTCAGCAGAAGTCTGATCATTGGAGTAGAGCTCACTGAGTTCCCAGTACAGCTGACCACACTCCTCAAAGCCAGAAGAGGTACAACCTAGAAACGCGTCAACCACCAGCTATCCAGAGGTCCACAGTCCCCGACCAGACTACCTCTAGGGGTTTTGGACCACATTGCATCCCTTCTGACATGCTTTCCTTTTGATCTCCTAGATTGTAAGCTCCAAGGAGCAGGGCCCTCATATCCCTCTTGTATTGAACTGTATTGTTGCTGTATTGTCTCCCGTTATATTGTAAAGCGCTGAGCAAACTATTTCTCTTGTGAGTATTTTACTGTTTATCAATAAATCTCATTTTTAAAGGTAATGCACTAGGTCTGTGCATCCTCTTTTTGTCTCTTTATATACACCTATCAGGAATATGAAATGTTGGAATATTTACATATTTAAAAAAAAAAAGCAGGATATGTATTTTCAAGCAGGGAAGTGTGTTGTTATGCACTACACGGCAACATGCTGCAGTTCATGAAATTGAATGACATGTAATTTTGTGACATTTATTAAATAAAGTAAATGATGCAATGCAACAATGTTGGGTCAGCACAGTTACATAGTTACATAGTTGTTTGGCTGAAAAAAGACAAAAGTCCATCAAGTTCAACCATTAAAAAAAACAAAGTGGCTAAATGATTAGCAGTTCCGCCTGGCAGCACTAGGGGCGCTGGTGTGAATCCAAACCACAGCATCACCACCACGCATGTTCTCCCTGTGCCTGTGTGGGTTTCCTCTAGGTACTCCAGTTTCCTCCCAGATTCCAAAAGACATGCTGGTAGCTTAATTGGCCCCTGTCTAAATTGGCCTTAGTATGTGTATATATCAGTGTTTCTCAACTCCAGTCCTCATGGACCCCCAACAGGTCATGTTTTCAGGATTTCCCTCAGATGAAACAGCTGTGGTAATTACTAAGGCAGTGAAACTGATCAAATCACCTGTGCAAAATAATGGAAATCCTGAAAACATGACCTGTTGGGGGTCCATGAGGACTGGAGTTGAGAAACACTGGTATATATGAATGTGGGTCAGGGACCTTAGATTTTTTGCTCCTTGATGGTTAGGGACTGATGGGAATGTACAATATTTATACATGTAAAGCACTGCATAAATTGACAGCACTATATAAGTACCTGTAATAAATAAAATGTAGTAGTGAATGCCTGTTGGTGTAAATGAGCCCTTAGAGAGAACTGTAAAAAAAAAAAGGCAATGAATAGTGGGAATGTGGTGAATCCATGCACATCAAACATCCCCCATCTGCTGTCTGTTCCCCCCATAGACACCAATGTCCTTCAGACAGTAGTCAGTGTAGGCAGAATGCTGAGTCTGAGTCCTGCACATGTTTTTCATGCTGCTGAGAATGTAAAGTGATCTGTTCTGAGAGCTCAGATTACACTGCATTCCACCATGTGGTAGAGTGACATAACCGCTGCATGAAGACTTGTTTGTGTTTCCAATTGTCCTCAATTCCTCTTAGCAGAGCTCCTTACATTTAGAAAAGCCAGACCTCCCCTATATAATAGTTTCATTAAAATGCATTCACCTATTTGTTTACATTACAGCGTTTTCTGGTGATGTTAATTAAGGTTTTCCCATGTTACAGCCAAGGGCTCCAAAGCAGACAATCACAAAGGAGATTTGCAAATGTGGCTGGTTTGAATTAACCCTTTGGCAGAGCGCCATATCCTTCCAAAATGTTCACTAACAGCTCGGGTTTTATAGGAGCCCATAGCTCTCAAGTCCTGCAAAGCTTTGAAAAATGAGCCATCACTGGTTAGGTATAAAAATAGTTTACCTGTTGCAAGCCACCAAGGGTTTTTACAGCTGTGCAGTCCTAAGACAGGAGGTCATGGGGGGTCATTTTAAGTGGTCTTAGAAAGACATTTGTTTTCTTTTCTGTATGTATGCTTGATTTACCATGCAGATGGAGAATGTAAAGAGGATGACAGGTCTGTATGGCCCTAGGCAACCAATTACTGCCTAACAATGTCAGTGAACTGCTATAAAAGCAAACACTAAAAAGTATTAGGTATGCTTTTATTTTGTTTATTACAGGTACTTATATAGCACCGTCAATTTATGCAGCACTTTACATATACTGTGTATATTGTATATTCACAAAAGTCCCTAACCCTCAAGGAGCGTACAATATCATGTACCTAAATCACATTCATACATACACATACTAAGGCCAATTTAGGCAGGAGCCAATTAACCTACCAGAATGTCTTTGGAGTGTGGTAGGAAACCGGAGTACCCAGAGGAAACCCACGCAGGCACAGGGAGAACATGCAAACTCCAGGCAGGATGTGCAGTGATTGGGATTCAAATCAGTTGCCCTAGTGCTGCCAGGCCAAAGTGCTACTATTTAGCCACTGTGCTGCTTTAAAAAAATGATAATAAATACATACATATATGGGTAAAAATAGTATGACTTTTTGTACAAGCAAAAAAAACCCAAAAACATTTAGTTCACAAGAGACAGTATGAGAAGTGTCCCCTGTGTTGGCGGTTTCTGTCTTAAGCAGCTGATAGATTAGTCAGTTTTTTTTTAACTGGCAAAAAAAACTGACCCGATATCCCCATCTATCTACTCATTTGATGTGGATGGGGGAATCTCTTCTGCTTAGCTATTGTATTCTAACAGCAGGGAGACTTCTCCACTGTCAGAATATACTGATCAGTGTTCTAGGCTATAGCCTACAGTGCTGATCAAAGAGGGAAAATCTGATGGGGTGTTGTACAGAAGTCAGTTGGAAAATCGACTTCTGTACAACCTCCTTGCCCATACATGGCTTGAAATCTGGCTAGTACCTGCTGAACCAGCCAAATTTTGATTCATGTACGTTTTGCTTTAGTTGAAATTTTTCTGCTACATTTCTTTGGTATAAATAACCCAAATCAGTATATATTATTTAGTCTGTGTGAAAGTTATGGAGTCTACAAACTATGGTATATATACTTGAAAATGAATCAATCCTGATGTACTGATTGCCTATCTCATTTCTTGAGGCCCTAAAATGCCAGCATAGTACAAATACCCCCCAAATTACCCCTTTTTGGAAAGTAGACAGTCTGTGCTATTTAGTAATAGGCATTGAGCGTTTTTGAAGTTGTCATTTATTGTCACCATTTTTTGGAAAATGAAGAATTTAAATAAAATCAGTTTTTTATCACAAACCGTCACTAGAGTAGTACAGTGCCATCATATGACTGGTTTGGCAGTGATTAGGGATACTGACTGGTGACAGTATGTAAAAAAGAAAAATTGCTTTGCAATTTTTTAAACTTTTTTTTACATTTTTTTTCACAACTTTTTTTTACATACTGTGATCAGAGCAGTGCAGTGTTATAATAGTGACACTACTAATCTGGGGAGGTGATCAGGATTGTTTTTTACACTATGATTGCTTATTATAATGATGATTACTGTTTTAAGCAATCATTTTTATGAATGGCATCCATTCATTGCCAATGTGTACTATTGTGAGAGCTGTGATTGGCCACAGCTATCACATGATACAGATGCACTGTGATTGGCCTTGCCTGTACCATGGAATCACTGTGACCAATCACAGAGATCATCACAACAGTACACAATGAATGACTATGAAAAAAAGGAATTTTGTACAAATGATGTGATCATTATGATTAGCCACAGCGATCACATAGTACCAGGACCAGCCCGGTACAATGATCTGTCATCTGACAGATTGCGCGGCCGCTAGGACGCTCATGAGACCGTCATAAGATCCCTCTCAGCCATCATTTGTCAATAGGCCAGGCAGGAAGTGGTTACATATAAGTGTTTTGTTATATCTATTAAAAAATAAATGGCTGTTTCTGCCAGAAATCCAGTGGTGCCATATTTAGTGTTAGGAGGCACCACAAAGTGCCAATACACACCATATGCTTGAATGGATTCATGACCTGAAAGCTAGTGCAATCTGCATGCCTCTCATTAGGTTACTGATGAGCACACACTGAACAGATCTGTAAACAAATCCGCCAGGGATCCTGGGTGACGTCACAATATGGCATCGCTCATCTTGACTGACACGGATCTACAATGCTGGACGTGATTGACATTTGAATTACCTTGTGGGACATTGTTTTTCTTTTTTTTTTCAATTTATTTTTGAATTTTTTTTGTGAATGAATATTATGACATTATGTCAAAGTGGCAAAGCTATTCATTTACATTTGCTGCTGCAAAAAAGTCACAGTTCATATAACATATATACTTAAATGAACAATTTCTGCTAATAATACTTGACCCTGATTATGTCATGCACAGCCTTCATCTCTTAGGGCTCATTTACCCCACAATTGATGAGTTCACTATGCGTTTCTGCATGCACATTTGCATGCGTTTCCAGTACATTTGCGCTGCAATTTTTTCAGTATTCTTTTTATTTAAATTAATTTTCTTTACTAAGATGCATCTACATGCGTTTGTACTCGTTTTCAGTGCATTTGCACACTTTATGGTGCATTCCAGTGCAGAAAAAAATGCAGAATGCTTTCCTTTTTTTTTCTTTAACAGCACATGAAAGCACTGCAACAGGAATACATTCATGTTTCTTGCATATGCATTTGTA
Organism: Staurois parvus; assembly: GCF_062004578.1. Classification (NCBI taxonomy): domain Eukaryota; kingdom Metazoa; phylum Chordata; class Amphibia; order Anura; family Ranidae; genus Staurois; species Staurois parvus. Next base: position 2,508,117 of record NW_028317811.1, on the reverse strand, counting down.
TTGTACTGAGCAGCACAGTGGCTAAATGGTTAGCACTTCCACCTGGCAGTACTAGGGTTGTTGGTTCGAATCCCAACCATGGTACCACCTGCCTGGAGTTTCTCCCTGTGCCTGCATGGGTTTCCTCCAGGTACTCTGGTTTCCTCCAACACTCCAAAGACATGCTGGTAGGTTAATGGGATCTTGTCTAAATTGGCCCTAGTATGTGTATGTATGAATGTAAGTTAAGGACCTTAGATTGTACACCCCTTGAGGGTTAGGGACTGATGTGAATGTACAACATATATGTAAAGTGCTGTGTAAATTGACAGCGCTATATCAGTACCTGAAATAAATAAATAATACTGTGTTTAAAAACATACCTGATTGCATCTGGTGTAAATGAGTCCTTCAAAGCTTAAATTACCAATTTTGTATACTGTTTTTGAAGTATTACTCACTAACAATCTTGTACATACTTTTTAACAATTAATAGAATTCTTACGATTAACTATTTAAGAGATTTAATTTTAATTTTCTATTTTAATTTAACGATAACTATTTATTAATTTATTGCAGATAATATAAAAAAGCTATTTCTTACTAATGCATATGTAATATGTGCATTTCTGTTTAGATCTAAAATTAGGTACTAAAAACTCCAAGCTGCCATATCGGCTTCCAAGTAGAAGAATTTTGGGGGCCCAAGAAGGGGCAGATGCCACTGCATTCATTACAGGGCGAATAGGTACCTTTTTTAGTCATTTAATATTGAAGATCCTCTATGTCATTTATTCCACTCTTTAAATTCATGTATTACTCCAGTCCAAGCATTTATATATTTATTTTACAACCTTCTCTTTCCATTTAAAAAAGGGCTGTGAGGAGGAGGGAATTACTGGACATGTGCGTTTTATCCCTCTGTTCTCACCTGCTGAGCCTGTGAGTCACTGGATTAGTCAAACCAAGAAACCAAATTCCCAGGCAGAGCAACATGTCACCCTAGCAAACTGACAAAAAGCCAGCCAGTATGTAATGCTGCATTTTTTCACAAAGTGTGTTCAGTTATATTTTTCATTTATTGGAAAGTATGATTGCATAAATATTAGTTGGTGAACCCGAATCAGAAAAAATAGTAAAAAATGACACGTCACTGACGGTGGAAGACTTATTTTTATATGAATATATACATATACAATACACTACACCTAAAAAAAACCCCACTCCTCCTTTTTTCTGAACACAGATACGCTGTATAAATTCTGGACTTTAAACGGAGGTAGAAAAGAGAATTCTGCAGATAAACAGGTACAACATATGTAGGAGGATTTGTTTCATCTCATGTATCACCCGAGACCGGTCACTTCACTGGGTATGTGAGGGTTTACAACCACTTTAAAGCTACATGGCAAAAATAAACACCTTTATACTTGCAAATTTGTGAATTTAAAGTGGAACTAAACCCTCCTATCATTTTCAGCCAAGGAAGCCGCCATCTTAGCTTCTGTTGGATCTTCAGCTGCCATGGTGCTGCCTATGTGATCAGTTATGACTTATGACACAAGCAAATGTAACAGTTACATTCCCGATACGTACCGGGAATGTAACTATTTTCAAAAACTGGTAAATCGATGGGTTTAGTTCCACTTTAACCCTTTCACTGCCAGGTCCGTAAGGCTTATAGGCCTACAGCACTGTTTCTGTCTGGCCAGGTCTGCATGCTGTACAGACCTGCATTCCTCCTCTGCTATAAGCTCATGGTCACTTCAGCTACCATGAACTTAATGCAGAATTGTTCAGCAGACTCTGCTGAACAAACAGATTGCTCTGATTAGCATCTAACAAACTGCTGATCAGAGTTGTGCAGGTAAAATGTGAAACCCTGTCTCCAGTCTTGATTCCCCCCCCCCCCCCATGCTCCACTGATCTGCACCAATTTCCTGTGGCTTCCCTGCAGCCATCGGCTTCAGGTGCTGCAGGGCAGCCACAGGGGCTTTTTAAAAATGTATATCCTGTCCTCATTTTGATCCCTGTAATGCCGCCCCTACTCACTGGTTCTTTCCTCAGCTCCACCGATCACTTGCGACTCCACTATTTCTCCGGTGGGGCTCCACCGATCCCCAGGAGCTCCAGCAATCTGTCCCCTGGGGCTCCGATCCCCTGGCATCTCTCCCCTGCTGGCCAGCTCTCCCTTCTCCCCCTCCTGCTGGCTGCAGCTTCAGATGGGGCAAACGAGGAAAGCTGTCATCATGAGGGAGAGCAGATATAGTGAGCTTCTTCTATCCATTCATCACTGAAGTATAGTAAACACTGTTTACTATACTGCAGTTTTTGAATGAATAGGAGTCTCTGTACAGACTCCTATTCATTCATGTACAGTGCAGCTCGGGGCGGTAGAGAAAGGGACTGTCTTCAGTCCCTTTCTCTGTCTCAAAAAAGAGACATCAGGAGTCTTCTTAGATCTCTGATATCTCACCAAAGCCCCTCCCCACAAAAGATATTAAAAAATAAAATTGTAAAAAAATAAAAAAATAAACAAAACACAACACAACATAATAAGGCCTTGTTCATACATGGCATACTACAGTCCTTGCAAGGCTGTGTTTACCTGCACAGGGGTTCACGGGTGTTCCTTGCATCCCTTTACAGGCAGTCCCATTGGTGTAATTTGGGATGTAGCAACTGCACGAACACAGCCATTGCTACCAAATTGACATCCATGTGGGTTCGGGTGCATGTCCCTGAGCTCGCACTGCATTCAAGATTGTGCACCCACACGGATGTCGGATTGGGAGCAGTGGCTGTGCCCAATTGAATTGAATTTTGTCAGTCAATTGGCACAGAACACTTGTAAATCCCCATGTGGGTAAACATGGCCCCCAACGGACATACAGGTTAGTACGCCCCATGTTAACGAAGCCTTAGTAGCAATTTAGGAGGAATTTTGTAATTTATGTTGTGTTTGTGTGTACTAATAATGATTTAGTGTATTTTTAGTGAAAACAATTTGATGAACATTTGCGCAACTATTGTGGGACCTAAAAAATTAGTAGCACATATTTCTGATTCTATAAGTCCTTTTCCTTTTATAAAACATTGTTTGGGGGATCTTTTACAAACTCTGAAGCTGTAAGGGAA